>NC_048576.1:86701015-86941015 GCF_013265735.2 Oncorhynchus mykiss | reverse complement strand
CAGACTGGATTATCTTTAATCCTCCATATTAAAAGAGCTGTATGTCACTTAGGATGTGAATCACAGGGAATACACACTGCCAGACACACATAGCCAGACAGACACACATACACATTGCATGCTTACACACACATACATAGGCTTACACACAGTGACTGACTGGCTGAACACACACACATAAAGTACATGCACACACACTGTCATAGCACACCGTGGCACAGTTGTGACAGTTGACAGCGTGCGTTCCAATGAGTAACCATGCTGAGTGAGGGCTCAGAATATAATAACTGACAAATGAATATCAGGCAAATCTCTACTTAGCTCGCATAATCCAGACCCAGGATATTTGGAAGAATCATTCCTATTTCTATTTCTGTTAAACATGTCAAGTCTGGGCCAGTGACACTCCTGAGTACAGGGACAGTGATCCTCTCCTTTAAATCTGAAACATTGACTGTTCTACCATAGAGATAGGACAACTGGTTTATGCATGTGGTTCTAACCTTGTAATTAGAATGAGTAGAATGATTTACCAGTCAAATTGCCAAGATCAGCGCGGTTCCAAGCCCGTTCTCTTCATTCTCTTTCTACAGACCAACCACCCTTTTCACTGCTTCTCAGACTACATCAGATAAATCCAAACAAATGTCCCACATTCAAAGCTGAATGGAAACCAATTATAGTGCCATAATACATATCAAAGTGGCTATGAATGTGCTCTATATATTGTAGCTATATCAGATGTCCTCAGTCCTAGACCACAGTTCTTGCTGCTCCGCTGATGGGATCATTTGGGTTCTGTCTCTTTTACTTTTGATATTGGCAGTGGGTGAGTCTCAATTATGTCTTTGTTTCCTCGGGTCCCTCTCCTTACCTCCTTTGCAAAACCCATTGGAGGAAAAGATTTAAGGAGAGGAACATAAGATCTTCTGCTTGAATTGTTATGTTTTTCACCTAGTTCTCCAACTATGGGGGAGGGGCATAATAATAATAATAAATACAATATACACTACCGTTATACATTTTTTGGGTCACTTAGAAATGTCCTTGTTTTTGAAAGAAAAGCCATTTTTTTGTCCATTAAAATAACATCAAATTGATCAGAAATGCAGTGTAGACATTGTTAATGTTGTAAATGACTATGGTAGCTGGAAACGGCAGATTGTTTATGGAATATCTACATAGGCGTACAGAGACCCATTATCAGCAACCATCACTCCTGTGTTCCAATGGCACGTTGTGTTAACTAATCCAAGTTCATCATTTTAGAAGGCTAATTGATCATTAGAAAACCCTTTTGCAAATATGTTAGCACAGCTGAAAACTGTTGTTCTGATTAAAGAAGCAATAAAACTGGCCTTCTTTACACTAGTTGAGTATCTGGAGCATCAACATTTGTGAGTTCGATTACAGGTTCAAAATGGCCAGAAACAAATACCTTTCTTCTGAAACTCGTCAGTCTATTAAATGTTCTGAGAAATGAAGGCTATTCCATGTGAGAATAGCTTTCATGAAACTGAAGATCTCTTACAACGCTGTGTACTACTCCCTTCACAGAACAGCACAAACTGGCACTAACCAGAATAGAACGAGGAGTGGGAGGCCCCAGTGCACAACTGAGCAAGAGGACAAGTACATTAGAGTGTCTAGTTTGAGAAACAGACGCCTCACAAGTCCTCAACTGGCAGCTTCATTAAATAGTACCCGCAAAACACCAGTCTCAACGTCAACAGTGAAGAGGTGACTCCGGGATGCTGGCCTTCTAGGCAGAGTTGCAAAACAAATTTACATTTACAACATTAACAATGTCTACACTGTATTTCTTATCAATGTGATGTTATTTTAATGGACATAACATGTGCTTTTCTTTAAAAAACAAGGACATTTCTAAGTGACCCCAAACTTTTGAACGGTAGTCTATATATCTAAAAAGGGGATTGGAAATGATAGCTGACCTATCCCCTTGAAAAAATACATATATCCTGCTCTAATGTGCTTTGAGAAGGAGACTAGGACAGAGGAAAAGAGGAATCAAGATAGAACCAATTGAGATTGACCCAGTGTTATTACTTACTAGCATATATGGGCTTCCTCTAGCCTTTCATACTGAACCACTGTATACAATCAGGCTGATGTGAGAGCCTAGACATGGGTCTAATCTATAACAGATACCAATGGCATTATCTTAATCAATTTTGACTTCACAGTCAATCTAGATCAATCCACACCGACAGGGATAGTAAAAACTCTCTTCCTTCGAAATCCTTGAGTCAGCAAACGTTTGGCAGCATTTCAGACACACTCCTTGGTGGACAGGTTTAGTAGAAACTGAAACTGCAGCCACAGGCGCTGATATGGGTCCATATCAGGATCAATGAAGCTAACATCTTTTGAAGGTCCTTTTTCCATGGCCCAGTTGAGACAGTTGTGGAATTCTGTGGGTAGTGAGTTAGCCATACTGACTAAAAAGAATGCATGCTTCAATTCTTTATTCATCATTATAAGAAGATACATAATTAATACATTAACGAAAACATGTACTATTTTTAGTCGGTATGAGTAGTATTACGATTGTGTACAGGCTGGATCTATAGGCCTACTGCAGCTCTCTAACAGCCATCGTCTGTCAGGGTTATCTGCAATTCTCACCTACTCCTGGTTAGCCACAGTCAATGTGTAACAGCACTGTTTCTGCAGTATCGTGTGAGAAAATGGTCATATGGATTAGAACGCTATGCATACTGTATCGATGTGGTGTGTTGAACGAAGACAGGAGACCAGGGTGAATAGTTGACTACTGTCCTCTATGGGTGACTGTCCATGGGAAGAGATAGGAGACTAAGGTGAATAGTTGACTACTGTCCTCTATGGGTGACTGTCCATGGGAAGAGATAGGAGACCAAGGTGAATAGTTGACTACTGTCCTCTATGGGTGACTGTCCATGGGAAGAGATAGGAGACCAAGGTGAATAGTTGACTACTGCCCTCTATGGGTGACTGTCCATGGGAAGAGATAGGAGACCAAGGTGAATAGTTGACTACTGTCCTCTATGGGTGACTGTCCATGGGAAGAGATAGGAGACCAAGGTGAATAGTTGACTACTGTCCTCTATGGGTGACTGTCTATGGGAAGAGATAGGAGACCAAGGTGAATAGTTGACTACTGTCCTCTATGGGTGACTGTCCATGGGAAGAGATAGGAGACCAAGGTGAATAGTTGACTACTATCCTCTATGGGTGACTGTCCATGGGAAGAGATAGGAGACCAAGGTGAATAGTTGATTTCAGGAGAAGTAATGTAAGAGGACTGACTTCGATGAGTTTACAGAGACCAAAGCAGCTAGGCCACCTCTGGCATACTTACTGGGCAGCTTGCTCCCCTCCTCTCCTCCCCTCAACCCTGTGTCCAGATGTTTCAGATTAAACCTATTACAAAATCTTGCTGAGTTCCACCCATCCTCCTGTTACTACTGGGTCAAACACATTGATCGTCTCATCTTGGAACATCATTGGCACAGAGATTGATGATGAGGTCATTCTAGGGACACGTTTACCAATCAAATTGTCTGCAGAGGGTATTATGTTGTCAGAAAGGGGATGAATGAAAATAGGACGATTTGCTGAAAAGGTCTGCTGGTCATTATGTCTGTTATTATTATGTGTCCAGGGCTGTATCTATTCCTATTGTTTGCTGGACCTTATATCTACTTTGCTGCAATAAACACAAATCCATTCCAGCCTACCTTCAGAGAGAATTATTACAAACATATCGGGACTCCATCCCTGACTGCTCTGCTGTGGCTTCCATTGGGAGACCGATACAATATGTCAGTTTTACAGTATATTATCTCTGATGTATTATCCTGTCTTCTCACCAACACTCAGAGCCATGTCATCGTGGAATACTCTGCCACCAGAGGTTACTCATCAAAAAGCAAGTATAGCTTTAAAAAACAGATTTAAAAAAATTATATATATATTGTATCACAGCGTCCTCTCCTCTTTCTAAATATCTAATTGAACTGTATATAAGAATATGAGTATGTAATAATAGTGTGTAAATAGTATTTTTGTTGTGTATATACTGTATATACATTGTTATTTCATGTCCTCGTCTATCTGTTCTGTACTTTGTCATGTACAGAGCCTTCAGAAAGTATTCACACACCTTGCCTTCTTCTACATTGTGATGTGTTACAGCCTGAATTCAAAATGGATTATATTGAGATTGTTTTGTCGCTGGCCTACCTACACACAATACCCCATAATGTCCAAATGGAATTATATTTTATAAACGTTTACAAAGTAATTAAACATTTAAATCTGAAATGTCTTGAGTCAATAAGTATTCAAGCCCTTTGTTATGGTAAGCCTAAATAAATTCAGGAGTAAAAATATGCTTAACAAGTCACATAATAAGTTGCATGGACTCACTCTGTGTGCAATAATGTTTGACGTGATTTTTTTATGACTATCTCATCTCTGTACCCCACACTTAAAATGATCTGTAAGGTCCCTCAGTTGAGCATTGAATTTCAAACACATATTCAACCACAAAGACCTGGGTGGTTTTCCAATGCCTGGCAAAGAAGGGCACGTATTGGCAGAGGGGAAGAAGAAGAAAAAAAGCTGAAATGTAATATTTATTTGAGCATGGGGAAGTTACACTTTGGATGGTGTACTACTACACCCACTCACTACAAAGATACGGCGTCTTTCTGAACTCAGTTGCCGGAGAGGAAGAAAACCGCTCAGGGATTTCACCATGAGGCCAATGGTGACTTTAAAACCATTACAGAGTTTAATGGCTTTGATAGGAGAAAACTGAGGATGGATCAGCAACATTGTAGTTACTCCACAAAACTAACCTAAATGACAGAGTGAAAAGAAAGAAGCCTGTACAGAATAAAAATATTTTAAAACATGCATTCTCTTTGCAATAAGGCTCCAAAGTAAAACTGCCAAAAAATATGGCAAAGAAATGTACTTTATGTCCTGAATACAAAGCGTTATGTTTGGGGAAAATCCAATACAACACATCACTGAGTACCACTCTTCATATTTTCAAGCATGATGGTGGCTGCATCATGTTATGGGTATACTTGTCATTGGCAAGAACTTTTTGTCATTTGGCAAGAATTTTTTTAGGATAAAAAACAACAACAGAATAGAGCTAAGCACAGGCAAAATCCCAGAGGAAAACCTGGTTCAGTCTGCTTTCCACCAGACACTGGAAGACAAATTCACCTTTCAGCAGGACAATAACCTAAAACCCAAGGCCAAATATACACTGGAGCTTCTTACCAAGACGACATTGAATGTTTCTGAGTGGCCTAGTTACAGTTTTGACCTTAAATCGTCTTGAAAATCTATGGCTGTCTAGCAATGATCAACAACCAATTTAACAGAGCTTGAAGAACTTTTTAAAGAATAATGTGCACAAATATTGTACACAAATATTGTACAATCCTGGTTTGCAAAGATTTAATCGCTGCTAAATGGGATTCTAACATGTATTGACAGTATTTATGTATTTCTTCATCAAAAAATGTGCCCAGAAAATGTAAAACATGTTTTTACTTTGTAATTATGGGGGAGTGTGTAGATGGGTGAGAGAGAAAAAATAGATGTAATTCATTTTGAATTCAGGCTGTAACACAACAAAATACGTATGAATACTTTCTGAAGGCACTGTATGTCATGTATTGTCATGTTGTGTCTCTGTCCTTTCCTTTCACCCTGTCTCCCTCTGCTGGTCGTATTAGGTTACCTTTTCTCCCCCGCTTTCCCCCAGCTGTTCCTCGTCTCCTCCTGACTACCTCGTCACCCCGTTTCCCACCTGTTCCCTTTTTCCCTCTGATTAGTCCCCTATATCTCTCTCTGTTTTTGTTCCTGTCCCTGTCGGATTCTTGTTTGTTGTGTTTCATGCCTGAGCCAGACTATCGTCATGTTTGCTGTAACCTTGTCCTGTCCTGTCGGAATCTGCCGGTCCATCTGAGCCTACCTATGTTTGGTTATTAAAGAAGCTCTGTTTAAGTTAGTTCGCTTTTGGGTCCTCATTCACTCACCGTAACAGAAGAATCCGACCAAGAATGGACCCAGCGACTTCGGATCCTCTCCACTCAGCCGTCGAGATCCAGGGAGCGATGCTAGGCAGACACGAGCAGGAATTGTCTGCTGCTCGACATGCCGTTGAGACCCTGGCCACCCAAGTCTCCAACCTCACAGAACAGGTTCACCATCTCCGCCTCGATCCACCGGCCACTTCCAGGGCTTTCGAATCTCCGGAGCCCAGAATCAATAACCCGCCGTGTTACTCTGGGGAGCCCACTGAATGCCGCTCGTTCCTCACCCAGTGTGATATTGTGTTTTCTCTCCAGCCCAACACTTACGCCAGGAGCACTGCTCGTGTCGCCTACGTCATATCTCTCCTTACTGGACGGGCTCGTGAGTGGGGCACGGCAATCTGGGAGGCAAGGGCTGAGTGTACTAACCAGTATCAGGACTTTAAGGAGGAGATGATACGGGTTTTTGATCGATCTGTTTTTGGGGAGGAGGCTTCCAGGGCCCTGTCTTCCCTATGTCAAGGCAATCGATCCATAACAGACTACTCTATTGAGTTTCGCACTCTTGCTGCCTCCAGTGGCTGGAACGAGCCGGCTTTGCTCGCTCGTCTTCTGGAGGGTCTCCGCGCAGAGGTAAAGGATGAGATTCTCTCCCGGGAGGTCCCTTCCAGCGTGGATTCCTTGATTGAACTCGCTATTCGCATTGAGCGACGGGTTGATCTTCGTCACCGAGCTCGTGGAAAGGAGCTCGCGTTCTCCGTTGCCCCCCTCTCCGCATCACTACCATCTTCCTCTGCCGGCTCGGGAGCTGAGCCTATGCAGCTGGGAGGTATCCGCATCTCGACTAAGGAGAGGGAACGGAGAATCACCAACCGCCTCTGTCTCTATTGCGGTTCTGCTGGTCATTTTGTCACTTCATGTCCAGTAAAAGCCAGAGCTCATCAGTAAGCGGAGGGCTACTGGTGAGCGCTACTACTCCTGTCTCTCCTTCAAGATCCTGCACTACCTTGTCGGTCCATCTACGCTGGACCGGTTCGTCAGCGTCCTGCAGTGCCTTAATAGACTCTGGGGCGGAGGGCTGTTTTATGGACGAGACCTGGGCTCGGGAACATGACATTCCTCTCAGACAGTTAAGGGAGTCCACGGCCTTGTTCGCCCTGGATGGTAGTCCTCTCCCCAGGATTCAGCGTGAGACGCTACCTTTAACCCTCACTGTTTCTGGTAATCATAGCGAAACCATTTCTTTTTTGATTTTTCGTTCACCTTTTACACCTGTTGTTTTGGGCCATCCCTGGCTAGTTTGTCATAATCCTTCCATTAATTGGTCTAGTAATTCTATCCTCTCCTGGAACGTCTCTTGTCATGTGAAATGTTTAATGTCTGCTATCCCTCCTGTTTCCTCTGTCTCTTCTTCACAGGAGGAGCCTGGTGATTTGACAGGGGTGCCGGAGGAATATCACGATCTGCGCACGGTGTTCAGTCGGTCCAGGGCCACCTCTCTTCCTCCACACCGGTCGTATGATTGTAGTATTGATCTCCTTCCGGGAACCACTCCCCCCCGGGGTAGACTATACTCTCTGTCGGCTCCCGAACGTAAGGCTCTCGAGGATTATTTGTCTGTAGCTCTTGACGCCGGTACCATAGTCCCCTCCTCCTCTCCCGCCGGAGCGGGGTTTTTTTTTGTCAAGAAGAAGGACGGGTCTCTGCGCCCCTGCATAGATTATCGAGGGCTGAATGACATAACAGTTAAGAATCGTTATCCGCTTCCTCTTATGTCTTCAGCCTTCGAGATCCTGCAGGGAGCCAGGTTTTTCACTAAGTTGGACCTTCGTAACGCTTACCATCTCGTGCGCATCAGGGAGGGGGACGAGTGGAAGACGGCGTTTAACACTCCGTTAGGGCACTTTGAATACCGGGTTCTTCCTTTCGGCCTCGCTAACGCTCCAGCTGTCTTTCAGGCATTAGTCAATGATGTCCTGAGAGACATGCTGAACATCTTTGTTTTCGTTTACCTTGACGATATCCTGATTTTTTCACCGTCACTCCAGATTCATCTTCAGCACGTTCGACGTGTCCTCCAGCGCCTTTTAGAGAATTGTCTTTTTGTGAAGGCTGAGAAGTGCACTTTTCATGCCTCCTCCGTCACATTTCTCGGTTCTGTTATTTCCGCTGAAGGCATTAAGATGGATCCCGCTAAGGTCCAAGCTGTCATTGATTGGCCCGCCCCTAAGTCACGCGTCGAGCTGCAGCGCTTTCTCGGCTTCGCGAACTTCTATCGTCGTTTCATCCGTAATTTCGGTCAGGTGGCAGCTCCTCTCACAGCCCTTACTTCTGTCAAGACGTGCTTTAAGTGGTCCGTTTCCGCCCAGGGAGCTTTTGATCTCCTCAAGAATCGTTTTACATCCGCTCCTATCCTTGTTACACCTGACGTCTCTAGACAGTTCGTTGTCGAGGTTGACGCGTCAGAGGTGGGCGTGGGAGCCATTCTTTCTCAGCGCTCCCTCTCTGACGACAAGGTCCACCCATGCGCGTATTTTTCTCATCGCCTGTCCCCGTCGGAACGTAACTATGATGTGGGAAACCGCGAACTGCTCGCCATCCGGTTAGCCCTAGGCGAATGGCGACAGTGGTTGGAGGGGGCGACCGTTCCTTTTGTCGTTTGGACTGACCATAGGAACCTTGAGTACATCCGTTCTGCCAAACGACTTAATGCGCGTCAGGCGCGTTGGGCGCTGTTTTTCGCTCGTTTCGAGTTCGTGATTTCTTATCGTCCGGGCTCTAAGAACACCAAGCCTGATGCTTTATCTCGTCTCTTCAGTTCTTCAGTAGCCTCCACTGACCCCGAGGGGATTCTCCCTGAGGGGCGTGTTGTCGGGTTGACTGTCTGGGGAATTGAGAGGCAGGTAAAGCAAGCGCTCACTCACACTCCGTCGCCGCGCGCTTGTCCTAGGAACCTTCTTTTCGTTCCCGTTCCTACTCGTCTGGCCGTTCTTCAGTGGGCTCACTCTGCCAAGTTAGCCGGCCACCCTGGCGTTCGGGGTACGCTTGCTTCCATTCGCCAGCGTTTTTGGTGGCCCACCCGGGAGCATGACACGCGTCGTTTCGTGGCTGCTTGTTCGGTCTGCGCGCAGACTAAGTCCGGTAACTCCCCTCCTGCCGGCCGTCTCAGGCCGCTGCCCATTCCCTCTCGACCGTGGTCTCACATCGCCTTAGATTTTGTCACCGGACTGCCTTCGTCAGCGGGGAAGACTGTTATTCTTACGGTTGTCGATAGGTTCTCTAAGGCGGCTCATTTCATTCCCCTTGCTAAGCTTCCTTCTGCTAAAGAGACGGCACAAATCATCATCGAGAATGTTTTCAGAATTCATGGCCTTCCGTCAGACGTCGTTTCGGACAGAGGTCCGCAATTCACGTCTCAATTTTGGAGGGAGTTTTGCCGTTTGATTGGGGCTTCCGTCAGTCTCTCTTCCGGCTTTCACCCCCAGTCTAACGGTCAAGCAGAACGGGCCAATCAGACTATTGGTTGCATCTTACGCAGTCTTTCTTTTCGCAACCCTGCGTCTTGGTCAGAACAGCTCCCCTGGGCAGAATACGCCCACAACTCGCTTCCTTCGTCTGCGACCGGGCTATCTCCTTTTCAGAGTAGCCTCGGGTACCAGCCTCCGCTGTTCTCATCTCAGTTCGCCGAGTCCAGCGTCCCCTCCGCTCAGGCTTTTGTCCAACGTTGCGAGCGCACCTGGAAGAGGGTCAGGTCTGCACTTTGCCGTTATAGGACGCAGACTGTGAGGGCTGCTAATAAGCGTAGAACTAAGAGTCCTAGATATTGTCGCGGTCAGAGAGTTTGGCTCTCCACTCAGAACCTTCCCCTTAAGACGGCTTCTCGCAAGTTGACCCCGCGGTTCATTGGTCCGTTCCGTATTTCTCGGGTCATTAATCCTGTCGCAGTTCGACTTCTTCTTCCGCGATACCTTCGTCGCGTCCACCCGGTCTTCCATGTCTCCTGTATTAAGCCCGTTCTTCGCGCCCCCGCTCGTCTTCCCCCCCCCCCCCACCATCCTTGTCGAGGGCGCACCCATCTACAGGGTCCGCAGGATTTTGGACATGCGTCCTCGGGGCCGTGGTCACCAGTACCTCGTTGATTGGGAGGGGTACGGTCCTGAGGAGAGGAGTTGGGTTCCCTCTCGGGACGTGCTGGACCGTGCGCTGATCGAGGATTTCCTCCGTTGCCGCCAGGTTTCCTCCTCGAGTGCGCCAGGAGGCGCTCGGTGAGTGGGGGGGTACTGTCATGTATTGTCATGTTGTGTCTCTGTCCTTTCCTTTCACCCTGTCTCCCTCTGCTGGTCGTATTAGGTTACCTTTTCTCCCCCGCTTTCCCCCAGCTGTTCCTTGTCTCCTCCTGACTACCTCGTCACCCCGTTTCCCACCTGTTCCCTTTTTCCCTCTGATTAGTCCCCTATATCTCTCTCTGTTTTTGTTCCTGTCCCTGTCGGATTCTTGTTTGTTGTGTTTCATGCCTGAGCCAGACTATCGTCATGTTTGCTGTAACCTTGTCCTGTCCTGTCGGAATCTGCCGGTCTATCTGAGCCTACCTATGTTTGGTTATTAAAGAAGCTCTGTTTAAGTTAGTTCGCTTTTGGGTCCTCATTCACTCACCGTAACACTGTATTTGTATGTTTTATGTGGATCCCAGGAAGAGTAGCGGCTGCATGTTTAGTAGTTTATGGGGATCCTGATAAACTAAACTAAACACTACTGTCCTTACCTGACCTGTGCATGCCTGTGTAGGCCTCTTAATGTGGGGCCCTGTCAGGAGGGCAGGCAGGCAGAGAAATCTAACTAGTCTGGATTAAACAAATTATGTCTAATTGATGGGCATCCTATTCCTACATCAGACAAATAATCTGATGGGATTATCATGGAGAACAATAAAGCTGTCCTGACATTAGGGCATAAGGCTACACGCACAAGTGGTTGATGAGTGTTTATCCACCGGTTGCATCAGAGGTATTGTGTTTTGGTTTTGGTTATTATTCCCATGACACCCATAGGTATAAATGTAATTTCTACTTAGTTTTTGTTATTCAAACGTCTACAGGCCTACATGGAAAATGTAAACATGATCAAACTTCAATATGGGCTAATTCAAGTCCAATTTCAGGGCTCAGCCATGTAGGCTAAACAACTGCTAAACACAGGCCTATATTTTGTTGATAAAACATATATTCATTTCAATATCTTTGGCGATGTCAAGACATAGCCTACCCACTCAAATTTAGGGCTACTCACCTGAACACCATCAAAACGACAATGAAGGACCCATAATGTAGGCTATAGTCGATACCGCTATCCCCGTTGATTGACAGGTATGGAAAAAGACCCAAGTCACTCTCATTAAAATCAGTCGTCTTTCGATTTCGCTCTCAAAACTCTGTCAAAGCCGCAGTCTGACTGCAGAGCAGAGCGCAGCATTCTATATGTCCGAATACTGCACAGGGATGCACTGCAGTGGACTGACTAGAATAGAAACCCTGTTAAAATAACTTTGCTCACGTTTTGCATAGGGACGCGTTCGACTTGCCTTGCATGGCGTAGGAAAAAACTTCCAATCGATTTAATAGCACGGATAGCCTCTCGTAGCCTCACTTCGGAAGTGCAGATCGCCTGAACCAGCATGAACAGTAACGGTATGCGCCGAGACACCGCCATATAACCGAGGAGCCCTTGTTTCGCGTCTCCATCATCTTCTCCCCCTTGAAAAAGCGCCAAGCGAACTGAATAATCGGATTATTAGAGTCCTGGCTAGAGAGAGAAACACTAATCCAGATTAAAACAGTCGTACAGCAGCACCTATGTTGTTCTCGGCTCAGTATTAAAATACTGTCACACTTGTCTACAGGATAGGATCTTCACTCACACGTGTTTTGGTCAGCCTCTCAAACCATCACTTCTAAAAACGCATCCAGGTCTTTCTAGCAGTGCAATGAAGTAGAGTTATGTAAATGCATGGATTAAACTGAAGGTAAAACCAATGTAGAATAACATTTTAACCCCTCTGTGAATACTGTACACCACATCAAAAGAAATCCAATATCACCATGGGATATTTTCCTTTCAGACTCATACTGGTTAAAAATGTCCATCGGGGATACTGATTTATCCAACTGATGAACCTACTAATGGTAGTTTTCCTTGGACAGGTGAAGTTGAATGCTAAACCACAACCAATGTATTCTCCATTACAGGAGCAATCTGGAATTGGTACATACATTTTTTAAACTTTTACATTAATATATAGCAATTGTTTCTAGTAAAATATAACTTCACCACTATTTTTCAACAGTCTTGCTGCTGCTTAATTCATCCCTCTGTTTTTATCCATCTACATCCAGTGGGGCTTTTGTTCATCTGCCTCCCCATCCATCATGCCTCAGTGTGTGTGTGTGAGCACAGCTGGGGCCTGGCAGGATGTGTGTATATGTGTTTGGTTGTGCTTGCTTGAGTGTATGTATGTATGTATGTATGTATGTATATGTGTGTGTGCAGCCAGGTCGCTCATGATCCACTTTGACATCTGACATCCGTCCAGGTACCCAAAACTGTCCATTAAGGGCAACAGTGAGCGTTGTGGACCGGGGTGGCAGATGGGTGTAAACTGCCAGATCCAGCTCTGAAGGTCGTATGTTCAGTCCCAGTGACAGAACTTGTTTTAAATGTTTTTGTTTTAAGCCTTTCCCAAACCTTAACCATTCAGAATGAAGGCCTAAACTTAACCGTGGAGTTGTTTTTGTTTTAACCCTTTCCCATACCTTAACCATTCAGAATGAAGGCCTAAACTTAACCGTGGAATTGTTTTTGTTTTAACCCTTTCCCATACCTTAACCATTCAGAATGAAGGCCTAAACTTAACCGTGGAATTGTTTTTGTTTTAACCCTTTCCCAAACCTTAACCATTCAGAATGAAGGCCTAAACATAACCGTGGAGTTGTTTTTGTTTTAACCCTTTCCCAAACCTTAACCATTCAGAATGAAGGCCTAAACTTAACCGTGGAATTGTTTTTGTTTTAACCCTTTCCCATACCTTAACCATTCAGAATGAAGGCCTAAACTTAACCGTGGAATTGTTTTTTTTTAAGCCTTTCCCAAACCTTAACCATTCAGAATGAAGGCCTAAACTTAACCGTGGAATTGTTTTTGTTTTAACCCTTTCCCATACCTTAACCATTCAGAATGAAGGCCTAAACTTAACCGTGGAATTGTTTTTGTTTTAACCCTTTCCCATACCTTAACCATTCAGAATGAAGGCCTAAACTTAACCGTGGAATTGTTTTTGTTTTAACCCTTTCCCAAACCTTAACCATTCAGAATGAAGGCCTAAACTTAACCGTGGAGTTGTTTTTGTTTTAAGCCTTCAGCTCCGAGGGTGTGTTCAAAGCCAGGTATAGACACCTCTTTGATGTTTTTTAAACCCTTTCCCAAACCTTAACCATTCAGAATGAAGGCCTAAACTTAACCGTGGAGTTGTTTTTGTTTTAAGCCTTCAGCTCCGAGGGTGTGTTCAAAGCCAGGTATAGACACCTCTTTGATGTTTTTTAAACCCTTTCCCAAACCTTAACCATTCAGAATGAAGGCCTAAACTTAACCGTGGAGTTGTTTTTGTTTTAAGCCTTCAGCTCCGAGGGTGTGTTCAAAGCCAGGTATAGACACCTCTTTGATGTTTTTTAAACCCTATTCCAAACCTTAACCCTTCATTTAACCATTCAAAATGAATGCCTAAACTTGTGACAGCAGGGGTTCAACCTGTGGTGTCCAAAACACCTTGAAATTTGACATTTGGAGCAACTTCAAAATGTTTGACGTTTGGAGAAATGTGGACAAACGGCAGAATCAGGAGTCAAATTGGTCAAACTATGAGGTCTTGTGTGTGTGTGTGTGTGTGTGTGCACAGCTGGGGCCAGGCTGGACATGAACTTTGGGACACAATGGATTACACGAGTTCCTGCTTATCTTATCTTGGACACTGCAGGGGGCAAGAAGAACAAACCAAACACTGGCACAGACACAATACACTGACCTTCAGCATTTAACAGGACAATAAATTATCATCAACATGGCATTATGTTCATATAGAGTCTACAGTATATGTAGTATTATAGACTATGGTTATCTTGCCAATAGGTGTTTTTCATGTCTAAATGGTCCTGGACTTGCACATACAGTGGGGAGAACAAGTATTTGATACACTGCCGATTTTGCAGGTTTTCCCACTTACAAAGCATGTAGAGGTCTGTAATTTTTATCATAGGTACACTTCAACTGTGAGAGACGGAATCTAAAACAAAAATCCAGAAAATCACATTGTATGATCTTTAAGTAATTAATTTGCATTTTATTGCATGACATAAGTATTTGATCACCTACCAACTAGTAAGAATTCCAGCTCTCACAGACCTGTTAGTTTTTCTTTAAGAAGCCCTCCTGTTCTCCACTCATTACCTGTATTAACTGCACCTGTTTGAACTCGTTACCTGTATAAAAGACACCTGTCCACACACTCAATCAAACAGACTCCAACCTCTCCACAATGGCCAAGACCAGAGAGCTGTGTAAGGAAATCAAGGATAAAATTGTAGACCTGCACAAGGCTGGGATGGGCTACAGGACAATAGGCAAGCAGCTTAGTGAGAAGGCAACAACTGTTGGCGCAATTATTGGAAAATGGAAGAAGTTCAAGATGACGGTCAATCACCCTCGGTCTGGGGCTCCATGCAAGATCTCACCTTGTGGGGCATCAATGATCATGAGGACGGTGAGGGATCAGCCCAGAACTACATGGCAGGACCTGGTCAATGACCTGAAGAGAGCTGGGACCACAGTCTCAAAGAAAACCATTAGTAACACACTACGCCGTCATGGATTAAAATCCTGCAGCGCACGCAAGGTCCCCCTGCTCAAGCCAGCGCATGTCCAGGCCTGTCTGAAGTTTGCCAATGACCATCTGGATGATCCAGAGGAGGAATGGAAGAAGGTCATGTGGTCTGATGAGACAAAAATAGAGCTTTTTGGTCTAAACTCCACTCACCGTGTTTGGAGGAAGAAGGATGAGTACAACCCCAAGAACACCATCCCAACCGTGAAGCATGGAGGTGGAAACATCATTATTTGGGGATGCTTTTCTGCAAAGGGGACAGGATGACTGCACCGTATTGAGGGGAGGATGGATGGGGCCCATGTATCGTGAGATCTTGGCCAACAACCTCCTTCCCTCAGTAAGAGCATTGAAGATGGGTCGTGGCTGGGTCTTCCAGCATGACAACGACCCGAAACACACAGCCAGGGCAACTAAGGAGTGGCTCCGTAAGAAGCATCTCAAGGTCCTGGAGTGGCCTAGCCAGTCTCCAGACCTGAACCCAATAGAAAATCTTTGGAGGGAGCTGAAAGTCCGTATTGCCCAGCGACAGCCCCGAAACCTGAAGGGTCTGGAAAAGGTCTGTATGGAGGAGTGGGCCAAAATCCCTGCTGCAGTGTGTGCAAACCTGGTCAAGAACTATAGGAAATGTATGACCTCTGTAATTGCAAACAAAGGTTTCTGTACCAAATACCAAGTTCTGCTTTTCTGATGTATCAAGTACTTATGTCATGCAATAAAATGCAAATTAATTACTTAAAAATCATACAATGTGATTTCTTTTAGATTCCGTCTCTCACAGTTGAAGTGTACCTATGATAGAAATGACAGACCTCTACATGCTTTGTAAGTAGGAAAACCTGCAAAATCGGCAGTGTATCAAATACTTGTTCTCCCCACTGTATGTGTGAGCGACCAGGTATTCAACCAGGTTCATCTGCATGACTCAATACCACCTTAGCTCACTGATCTAAAGGCACTCTGGGAAATAACATAAGTCTTCAGGTCTCAACCACCTCCTTCCACACTATATTGAGACAGAGCCAACAAAGTAGACATTGTTCTTTCTCACCAGCGTTGACTCTGTAATGATTATAATAAACGTCACATCATCTATATGACCTTTGGATTCAAACAGACTTTCAGCTCTGATTTTATTGTCCTGCTGTACTTTATCATAATGTGATTGTTACAATATAATGAGTCTTGGTCACAGACTGTTTAAATTTCTCTTTTCTACAGTCAATAAAATGGAAAATTGTGCAGTAAATCAATGTTATTGGACCTTTAACAATATTGTTGTAGAGCATCAACCTTAAGCTGTCTTGTTTTTATTTATTTGATGACTTTTGTACAATATACTTTTCCTGAAACTATGCAGACGTTGTGATACAGTACTGAATGTTGAGACTGGTCACTTAACAACAGTGACATCTTGTGTCATAAGGGGAACACATGTAGTGCAACTGGGATTGCAGGGTCACGTGATCCATCCCTCCATGCGGATTGGTTCGATTTGCACCATTCTCCAGATTGGTTTGAGTAAGCTAAATTGTATGAAAAGAAGAAGTACATGTAACCTTATCAGTCCTTCACCAACTATTCTTTCACACATTTCCATGGAAGAGCAGCACATAAAAGTGAGTCGACAGTTCTACACATTTTAGCTATAAATTGCGAGCTAGATTGAAGTAAACCAGATTGAGTGGCTACGCTAGCTAACCTCATAGTTATGCCAAGGTCCTGTCCTCTATGGTATTTTTTGAAGAACGTTAATACCTACTGTATTTACTATGAATAATCACTGCAACTAATGTACCGAAGAATAGGACGTGATCATCAATTGCAGTCAACGTGTGTGATCTCCACATGTGTCTGATTAGGAGGAAGGGCTGATCAATAACTTGGTAGTTAGTTAGCTAGTTAGGCAACTCAACAACAGTTACTATAGCTGTCAGCTAGATGCAGGTGTCATGTCAACATCAGCAGAGTCAACTTCCATCACACATGATTGATCAGTGGAAGTTGCCTGATGACTCTTTTATACAGCTACTAACTATCTCTAGTGGCAGTGATGCACAAATAAGTGATACAGAATTGGCTTCCAATAAAAATAGCAACATACTGAATCGTGAATCACAATAGCCTATCCATATTTACAGTGACTCTCTCAGAGAAACTACTAGTCACCCTGTATACAGTGGAGGCTGCTGAGGGGAGGACGGCTCATAATAATGTCTGGGACGGTGCAAATGGAATGCCGCAAATGGAATGCCGTAAATGGAATGCCGCAAATGGAACGGCATCAAACCATGTGTTTGATGTATTGAATACCATTCCACTGACTTCGCTCCATCCATTACCACAAGCCCGTCCTCCCCAATTAAGGTGCCACCAACCTCCTGTGCTGTATAACATGTTCTCTCCCCAGACCTGAGGTCCTCTGGTGAGGCTGCTGTGGAGTCATCATGGTGGGCTATGACCCAGGGTCTAAGGGTGCTGCTCCAGCCCCAGAAGATGCAGCCCTGTCTGGGTCAGCCGCAGGCATGGTGACCCGAGCCCTGATCAGCCCCCTGGATGTCATCAAGATAAGATTCCAGGTACAGTAAGCATCAGATGGATATTATTGTGGTGCATGTTTTAGTTGCATGGCCACTTTGGACCCTAATCTACTACACAATTAAATGAAACATAATGTAAGTTGGAACTACAGTGCCTTCAGAAAGTATTCAGACCCCATTACGTATTCCACATTTTGTAACATTACAGCCTTATTCTAAAATGTATTATATAGTTGTTTCCCTTAATCTACACACAATACCCCATAAAGACAAAGCAAAAACAGGTTTTTAGACGTTAGCTAATTTATAAAATACAAAACTGCAATATGACATTTACATAAGTATTCAGACCCTTTACTCAGTACTTTGTTGAAGCACCCTTGGCAGCGATTACAGCCTTGCGTCTTCTTGGAAATGATGCTACAAGCTTGGCACACCTGTATTTGGGAGAGTTTCTCCCTTCTCTGCAGATCCGCTCAAGAGTTGTCAGGTTGGATGGGGAGTGTTGCTGCACAGCTATTTCCAGGTCTCTCCAGATATGTTCGATCGGGTTCAAGTTCAGGCTCTGGCTGGGCCACTCAAGGACATTCAGAGACTTGTCCCGAAGCCACTCCTGCGTTGTCTTGGCTGTGTGCTTGGGGTCATTGTCCTTTTGGAAGGTGAACCTTCGCCGCAGTCTGAGGTCCTGAGCGGTCTGGACCAGGTTTTCATCAAGGATCTCTCTGTACTTTGTTACGTTCATCTTTACCTTGATCCTAACTAGTCTCCCAGTCCCAGCCGCTTAAAAACATCCCCACAGCATGATGCTGCCACCACCATGCTTCACCGTAGGGATGGTGCCAGGTTTCCTCCAGACGTGACACTTGGCATTCATGCCAAAGAGTTGAATCTTGGTTTCATCAGACCAGAGAATATTGTTTCTCATGGTCCGAGTGTCTTTAGGTGCCTTTTGGCAAATTCCAAGCGAGCTGTCATGTGCCTTTTACTGAGGAGTGGCTTCCGTCTGGCCAATCTACTGTAAAGCCTGATTGGTGGAGTGCTGCAGAGATGGTTGTCCTTCTTGAACCCTCTCTCATCTCCACAGAGGAACTTGAGAGCTTTGTCAGAGTGACCATCGGGTCCAACAAGGTCCTTCTCCCCCTATTGCTCAGTTTGGCTGGGCGGCCAGCTCTAGGAAGAGTCTTGGTGGTTTCAAACTTCTTCCATTTAAGAATGATTGAGGCCATTGTGTTATTGAGGACCTTCAATGCTGCAGAAATATTTTGGTACACTTCCCCAGATCTGTGCCTCATCACAATCCTGTCTCGGAGCTCTATGGCCAATTCCTTCAACCTCATGGCTTGGTTTTTGCTCTGACATGCACTGTCAACTGTGGGACCTTATATAGACAGGTGTGTGCCTTTCCAAATCATGTCCAATCAATTGAATCTACCACAGGTGGACTCAAGGTTGTAGAAACATCTCAAGGATGATCAATGGAAACAGGAGGCACCTGAGCTCAATTTCAAGTCTCATAGCAAAGGGGTCTGAATACATTCCGAATGCACTGTTTTTGTGGCCAAACCCTAGTGGTTCTGGTAAACATACAACTCGGTTATTTGTGCATGATAACCGCTGCCCAGGCTTTTATGACTCAAACCAAAAAGCTCAGTGTTGTGAGACTCACTGAAATCAAGCTTTTTTTGTCCTGAAGAAGTTTGTTTCATTGCTACTAACCATTGTTTGGTTGTGCTGCATTCTTTTGATGTGAGTCACAGCACCACACCCAGACCCTCAGACACCACTGGGCATGCCCAGTTTCTCACAACACACTGGTGGCCATGGCAACACACACTGATGATGTGCTCAGCATTTGCTAGGGAATGACTTACAACTGTGTGTGTGTGTGTGTGTGTGTGCATGTGCATATGTGCATTTCGTCCTACACAAGAATGTCTATAGCAGAATGTCCTCTTTCCCCTGTCTGACACTACACACCCCTCCTTGCGTACACAGTTGCAGATAGAGCGCGTATCGTCAAGGCACCCTGAAGGGAAGTACTGGGGTCTGTTCCAGGCATCACGTTGTATCCTGGCAGAGGAGGGGCTGCCTGCCTTCTGGAAAGGACATGTCCCCGCCCAGCTCCTCTCTGTCTGCTTCGGGGCAGTACAGGTAGGGAACATACACTGGGGCATTTTTCCTGTCAGAATGCCCTGTTGTATGTCACACAGTGTTGTGGTTGAATGAGTTGTTTTCTGACTCAACTCTTTGTCCCTAGCTAGCCGTTGCCCTGTAACGCCTCAATAGCATATCTCACATGGTAGTGGGTTGATAGATTATAATATATAGTCATGTGCCTCACTTTTTTTTTCTCTCTCGTGTTTTTATCCCTGTGGTCTCCATTCATGGCTGTGCTGTATAACTTGGCACTGTTGTCTGCATTTTGTGTTTTCATCTGTGCTTTAAGGTTGTGTTTTAAGGCTGTGTTTTCATCCCTCCATAGTTTGCCAGCTTTGAGTTCCTGACTGAGATGACCCACAAGAGCACCGCATATGACAGCCAGACAGCAGGGGTGCACTTTGTGTGTGGCGGTCTGGCCGCCTGCTCTGCCACTGTAGCCTGCCAGCCACTAGACACACTGCGAACACGCTTCGCAGCTCAGGGAGAGCCCAAGGTGAGAGACAAAGAAAAACATACAGTATGAATCTATCGAAAAGCATTAGCTTTATTGTACCATTATCAAAAGCAGTAATAGTCCATTAACTCTGCAACCCATAATTTGCCAAGCACCAAAACGACAACCACACAATTTCAACCAGTAATTTATTATTTATAAACTAAATATGCATTTATAGTAAACTAGGTATAATAATTAACTGTCAAACTACTTAACCCCTTAAAAGGATCATTTAGAAAAATGTAACATCTTTATTTAGATATTTGTTTCCTTACCTTGAAGGCAGTCTATGGACAAGGAGTGACTGTAATCCACACTTTGGCTTTGTTAAAGTGTTATCATTGTATCTTTGGCTTGTGCTACTGATAGCTATTAGCTAACCACAGGCATCATCTGTAACATAGGTGTATGGCAGCCTGAGACATGCTGTGTCCACCATGTACCGCACTGAGGGGGCCCTGGGGTTCTACCGTGGCCTGGGCCCAACACTGGTGGCAGTGTTCCCCTACGCAGGCCTGCAGTTCTTCTTCTACAAGGTCCTCAAGAACCTCATGGGACCACCGCCCAAGGACAGCAACGTCGGAGGTCAGTGGCCAGTGTAGGGATGGTCATGCCTTTGACCACATGACACTGTTTAAATACACAACACTGTACACATAGCAATGACTGTTAAGGGTATAGGGCCTAGAAACTAGAATATAACCTCGGCTTGGCTAGCAAACAGGAAACTAACTATGTAACTAGGGCCTGGATAGTGCCCAGTACCACTGACTGAACACAAATACATGACTTTGAAGGATAGTGGCCTAGAAACTACCTGAACATTACTGCTTGTTTCCTTTCTATTGTAGGCAACCTCAGAAGCTTGGTATGTGGAAGCTGTGCTGGAGTCATCAGCAAGACAATGACCTACCCCTTTGACCTCATCAAAAAGAGACTGCAGGTGGGAGGGTTTGAAGAAGCCAGAGTCCACTTTGGACAGGTACGATAGACATCTTATTACTTTGTCTCATTCAGTCATGTGCCTGACAGCAGGTCTTATATTAGAGCGAAGATGGCTGTCATACGGGGCATCCATCTACATGACATTGAAGTGTGTTGTTTCTGCTTACTGTGTGCAGGTGCGGAAGTATGGTGGCTTTGTAGACTGTGTGTCCCAGATCGCCAGAGAGGAGGGTCTCCGGGGCTTTCTCAAAGGCCTATCTCCCAGCCTAGTGAAAGCAGCTGTCTCCACGGGCTTCACCTTCTTCTGGTATGAGTTCTTCCTTAATGCCATACAGAACCTGAAGGGCAGCCAGTGAGCAGAGGAGCTCTGGGTAGAAGTTGCTTTTAGGCACAGATCTAGGATCAGCTCAACCGCTCCAAATTCTAATCTCAACCAATATGGGGAAAATGTGAAAATGGACCATAGAGCAGTGTCTAGGGCAGCATTTTCCTAACTCGGTCCTCGGGACCCCAGGGGGTACACATTTTGTTTTTTGCCCTAGCACTACACAGCTGATTCAAATGATCAAGGCTTGATGATTAGTTGATTATTTGAATCAGCTGTGTAGTGCTAGGGCAAAAACCAAAACGTCCACCCGGGGCCAGAATCGAGTTTAGGAAACCCTGGCTTAGGGGCAACTGAAGAAGCACTGGAACTCAAAGCACTGGGTAAGAAAGGAGGGAATGGCAGAATCACGCACATCTACATCGTACATTCCAAATCCCCCTCCCACTGGTGATAGGAGTCAACATTGCTGGGAAGAAGAAAAAAAGTCTCTCCTTATTGCTGTTTACCTATAGTGTATCTTATAATTTGGGAAAGTCAAGGTGTGGTGCTGCTCTGGACCTTCCACATAAGGAATGATGTCACCTCACCTTACCGTGTGTTTGTTGTCAGTGTCCAAACACCTTGATGTTAGTATGTCTATACTGGAACTCTTTGCTGTTGTTTTTACACTATACTCATGGTTTGTGGTGCACAGTCTATATTGAGGACAGGAAGCCTGTTACTTTTAAAGACTTTTGTAATTGACCAAAAATGGCCATATTTGTAACCGCCATTGTAACAATGTGTTCTGTTTCAACTACCTGCAGAATTGCCTTATTTGATGGGCAGCATAAGGAGGATATAACCATTGTATTAGATCATGTACTGAGAATATACCTCTGGAAGTGTTATTCTGTGTTTTGACAGCTGCGGAAGGGGGGGAAATCACTTAAATTCTCCATTTCAATGTTTTGTGTGTTAAATTGATAAGCTCAGATGGTTGCTCTTGAAACCGATAGATACCATGGAGCGAAGGGAAAGAGATGCTTGATCTAGGCTAAAATAAATAGTCAGAACCTGGTCAAAGTTGATCCTATCACGGAATGCTCTTTTAATAGGGACGAATCAATACATTTCAGCTAAAAATTGTGGTGTTAAGTAATGTGTTAGCATAGACTCAGTTATCATGCATTCTAAATGAGGTGCAAGGGTTTGTTGCTTTCCGAGTGGAATGTGTTTCAATATTTATAACCATTTCTATATGGTTGGTAATGCTTATTTAATAACAGAAGTACATTTACCATCTGTGCTGTTTTCAGTTTCCTTTTCTTTGATGTACTGTACATTCATTTTCAGTGACCTGTTGTAACAGCTTTTATGGCTCAGCATTGGATTGTTTTGCTAAATTCTCAAACTGGCACTTGCTCAGTGCTAAATTAAGACTAAAGAAGCATTTATTCTATGTATGTTTAATGCTGGAAAGATTGCACTTGGTGGGACAATTTCTTGTACTATGTGTAACATTGTGTCGGCTACTGCT
This sequence comes from Oncorhynchus mykiss, assembly GCF_013265735.2. NCBI lineage: Eukaryota > Metazoa > Chordata > Actinopteri > Salmoniformes > Salmonidae > Oncorhynchus > Oncorhynchus mykiss. Next base: position 86,918,036 of record NC_048576.1, on the reverse strand, counting down.
GCACGGTACAAAGTGGTGGCAGGTGTGTCAGTCTATATTTGGGTTTTTATTTAAAACGCATTGTATCGTACTTACCCATGTTTTGTTATTTTTGAACTGTTTTTGAATAAAGAAAATGCATGCAAATGAACCTGTCATTGGAATGATATAGTCAGAATAGAACAGATTGTAATAATGTGGGTTTCGTCTATGGGTAAACAGTTTATTTAACGTCACTGGACACTTCTCCCTAGGCGTTAGTGCGCATTTTGTCCAATACTGTTGGAACACAGCGCGTGCGCAGAAAGCACTCAGGAAGTGAGGAACAAACAGCACAGCACAGCACAGTGGAGGGTGTATGTACAATGTAATCACTGCTTCAAACTCAACTTTAGGAAAGTAAGTCTTGATTTAAGTTTATATTTAGAAACCTGAACGAACATAATTTGAGCTCTTGTAAATCAGACTTGGCAAGTCAGTTAGCTTAGCTAGCTAGCCACTAAACAACTCCTTTTCAAACATATTCGCTTGGTAACTAACGTTATCTGTGTAACAAGTCGTTAACTAGCTAGCTAGTTGTTTCGTTACTAATTTTAGCAGCTAGTTAGATAGCTAGCTAAATTGTACCGACTTTTTGCATTAATTGCGTGCATGTTTAGTAGCAGCCCAACATTTTTTAGGTAGCTCGATACAATCTCTTATGGTGAAATATTAATACCGCTAACTGTTACCGGTATTTATTGCTGGGTTGGCATGTAGTGCAGTTTGATGCAACGGGACAGGTTGCTGCTAGTCTCATGCACCAGACTTGCTGCCCTTCCATATCCTGGGAACGAGGTTAGGCTGCTGCAAAGGTTTCGTTTGTTTGAAAATGCAACTCCTGTCCCAGTAGAAGTCATGCAATTTCATTGTGACTTTTTACAATGGATGGGTGGAAAATGCATCCTCTAACATACAAATGGCAATTAACTATTGGTATTTGAAGATATGATAAATCTGTTTCTACATTGCTTGTATGCAAACTACCTTTTTATTTGGGCAATATTAGAGGAACTGCGTATGTTGGCTTAATCCCCCATATCCCCCTATGAAAGAGGCCTGGGGGGCAGCCAGATTGATGACAACAGCGTTAGACAGCTTTGTGCTGAGACATAGTTCTGTCTAATGAATTTCGCTTGAAATGATGTTTGAAAACATAGTCTGTTTGTATCCATGGTCTTTTTCAGTATCACTTGTAAAAAATGGAAAACTGTAAAGAGGACTACAAGATTCAGTCTTTCGACTTGGAGACCCAGAATCTGCTGAAAACGGCCCTGAAAGGTCAGTCCCTAATGTAGTGATTCTGTGAAGATGTATATAAAGGTCTGTGTGAAAAATCAACACAGTCAGATTGATAATGTTTTGTTTTTACAATTAAGTACATAGTACAGTGTCATGTTCATTAGTGCAAACCGTAGCAATAGATTTCAAAAATTTTGCAACAGAAAGAGTAAACAACTTTGTTATTGGGCATGCTCAGATGCAACCTTGCCGATTCAGAGCGTTATTGTCAAATGTTGTGCCTATTGAACGTGACCCAGTAGCAAGTGTAAGTGTGGCTGTCTTTGGATTAGCCCTCTCTCTGCCCTCAGAGCCCAGCACGGTGGACCTGGAGAAGGTGTCCAATGTCATCGTGGACCAGTCTTTGAAGGACCAGGTCTTCAGCAAAGAGGCAGGACGCATTTGCTACACTATCGTTCAGGTAGGGTAATAATCACCTTAAAACTACTTGCCTTTCTGGCTGATAGTAATGGTGGTAACAACAGTAAGGGGAATTATCTTTGACTAGGGCTTCACACCTAGGCCTAGAACATGGTGTGAACTAAAGCTGGAGTTTGACTGTAAACAAGGTCAAATTAGCTCCTCTCTAGAAGCTCAGATCTAAGATCAGCTTACCGTCTTCAAATCCTAACCATTTGGTGGGTGGTGGGGATCAAGGGGTTTATCATTGTCAAATGGCAACTCAATCCTACTCAACCCAATCCTACTATTTTGCTCCCCGGGATCAGTGCTTTAACTTCCTAGTTGTATATATCCATAGACTGGAGCCATACAGATGCTTATGGCTGTGTGATCTTGTTCTCTACCACACCTTGCAGGCTGAGGCCAAGCACAACAACGGAAACGTGTTCCGGCGGAATCTGCTTAACCGGCTGCAGCTGGAGTTCGTGGCCCGGGAGGACACACGGCTTCGCTCGCTGCAGGAGTGGGTCTGCTTCGTCACCTTCATCTGCAACGTCTTCGACTACCTCAAGGTATGAGCCAAAACATTCCAGAATCCCTATTCATATTCTAACTGGAGATATCTAACAACCTATTCACAAGACTGAACTGAGCCAAGCTGTGCTGGGCATCCATCATAATTGCTGGAACCGTGCTGGAAAGAACATTGTACTAGGACAATATCCAAAACCTGCGCAGTACGGTTCATCCCTATAGTGTGAATCGGGCATCGTATCTCCAGTTTTATTTGAGCTATTTCTTCATGGAATTTTTTAAGCTTTATTTAAGTAGGCAAATCAGTTAAGAACAAAATCTTATTTTCAATGACGGCCTAGGAACAGTGGGTTAACTGCCTTGTTCAGGGGCAGAACGACAGATTTGTACCTAGTCTGCTAGGAGATTCAAACTTGCAAACTTCGGTTAGTAGCCCAACGCTCTAACCACTAGGCTACCCTGCCGCCCCAAAATATATACGCATAGAAGCTTTTCTTATCAATTAAATGTTAATAGGTCCTTGTGTTTTCTCCTCCCCAGGTGAACAACATGCCTATGGTGGCTCTGGTGCATCCTGTGTTTGACTGCCTGTTAAGGCTGGCTCAGCCTGACTCACTGAACAACGAGGAAGAGGTGGGTCAAATATGGCACAGCACCTTTTTTAGTATTTCAACTGAGGACATATTTCAATTGTCTCTCACTTCTTAAAGTGCAATATGTTGGTTATTTACCAAACATACATTTCAGATTAAAGGGAGAACCAAATTTAAATGTTTTTGCTAAAATGTTCGGCTTTATATAGTGGCTACTGTTTGAAATCTGAAAACAAATGTACATGCTATAGCCGGAGTACATCTCTGAATGTGATTTCCCCTTCTCTGATAATGATATGCTTTGTTTAATATTGGTGCTCCTTTGCTTCTCCTTCCCCCAGGTAGACTGCCTGGTGCTCCAGCTGCACCGCATCGGGGACCAGCTGGAGAAGATGGACGGACAGAAGATGGACGAGCTCTTCTACCTGCTGCGGGACGGCTTCCTACTGCAGGAGGGCCTGAGCTCCATGGCCCGTCTTCTGCTACTGGAGATCCTGGAGTTCAGAGCCGGGGGCTGGATGCTCAGCGACACGGCCCAGAAATACTACTACAGCGAAGTCACCGACTAGACTGAGGCCAGGCCAGGCTACAGTAGGTGGATGGTGTTCAATAGGAACAACATTGGTTTGGACGAGCTCGGGTTGGAATCTCCCGTTTCGTGTCTACTGAATGTGACCCTGAATTATAGTATTGGGAGAGGGGCTGCATCGTGGATGATTCCAGAAAGGACACTTTTTTTTGCTGGGCTTTGCCATGGGGTAGCCACTAGTCAGTGTGGTTAGCAGCAGGGATATTTCCACTAGCCAGATAGTCGGTTTGAAATGTGCAATTGTAAATGGTTGTTAAAAGGTTGTTTTTTTTTGGCGAGAGGTGTATTTGAATTGGATTGGTTGGTTTGAAGCAAGTTTGACTGAAATTCAGGATATTTTGTGGGTTTCGAATTGCAGTTTTTACTCCAGTCAAATTATTTATTATTAATCCCTTTGCTTTCTGACATTCCAATGTTATGAGACATTTCACTATTCTACATAAGTAGTTCAGATACACATTCCAGTCACGTGGGCTTGACCATGATTGAGTTAATCTTATAGATCTTCTGCAAGTCGTTACCGATACTGTTTTCAAAGGTGATGATCTTCGTACATTTTTCTACAAAGAATCTTGAGAGGTCTGCAGAACTTTTCGAGAGCTTAGACATTCATTAGGCCCAAGTGAATGTATGAATCAAATTATGATCTTACAATCAATGCTTTACAAAATAGGCTGCTTTTACACAGACAGCCCAATTCTGGTCTTTATTTTGTTTTACCAGTAATTTGTATTTTTACCAATCAGATTAACTATTTTGCCAATAATTAGGCAAAATATCAGAATTGGGCTGTCTGTCTATATACAGCCATAGGGTCCAAATCAATTGGACAAAATACTTTACAGTCAACTTTTGTTTTAAAAGCACCTGTTGTTTGAGTGGTAGATTAAAATGACTGAAAAGCATTTTGGCCTGAGTTGAGGGATTTTTGACAAAATCAATCAAACAAAAGATAAACACAACGCATGTAACTCCACGTGGGTCCACCCTGCTGCCAATGACTCTTAAGCCTCTTCGTTTCCTCTGAGGTCAAAAAGCACATGACAAGAGAGGGTGACAATTTGGTATTATTAGGATTTGGGACCAAGAGATTTGTCATAAGTAATTTGTAATATTTCCTTTCTGAAAATATCAATATATTTGACTTTTTATGGTCTGAATCCTAGTTTCTGAATTGTTAATATCACAAATTTATCTGAAAAATAGTTTTGTAGTACATGTGATGCCAATATAGACAGCAATATCGTCAAAGCTGGACGTTCTAGTCAGTTTTTGCTGATTCTAATAAGAACTAGTTTTGCAGATGTTTTTGTATTCACAAGTCTCTAAGAGGTACTGTACCTCTTTTAAATGACATAGTCCACACTTTGGTGCTACAAAATGGATGCTGGCTTTTTGCTTTCGGCTTGGGAAAACTGTGCACCACAATGCAAACATTTATTCAGTTTGGAAGCTGAGAATATTACTGACTGCATTATAGTGACTTTATAAGTTCTGTCTGGCTGTTCACTACTCGTTACTGTTAGATTTTCAAAACAGTAGTACGTCTGAGATTCATTCCACCAGCACTAAGCTTTTACCAGCTTCAAGAAGTCCACATCTACTAGTTTTTGTAGTTCAGAATATGTATGTTTTATAATGTTTACACTGTGTGCTGACCGAGTGCTTTAATACGCTCACAGAACCAAACACGGTGTCTTGGAAAAACCACTGACCACAATCAAGCAGCATACTATTTCTAGGTCCTGTTCCAATATCTTTAACATTCATCTATCCTTCCTTCCTCATAGTAATCACTGATCCATTGCAGATATTTTTCCTACCCTAGTTATGTCAGCTCAGTGATTACTGGAAGAAAGTGAGGGAGGCATGGGGAATCGTTGATAATTCCAGCAGGGACATTGACTGAATGAAACTCTTTGAAGAGGGAAGAACCATATCATTTTTTTGAAGATATGATCACAAATATTGTGTTAGTTAGTAGGCTATTTTAGTAACCTCTGTTGGCCCTAGTGGACAGTTGTCGAATAGATTGAAAAGTTTATTTGGTAATAGTAGTTGTGGAATCGGAATAGTAACACTTGGGTGACTGACATAACTTTTCTATTGTTTTACATTTAGTTCACTAGATCAGTGTTTCTCAACAGTTTATTCAAAACTGTGATTCTCAGTGTACATTAAGCAAGCACTAAAATAAACTTTTTGGTCATCCACTAGTTTGAGCATATTTGATAGGGCCATGATGTTGAAAGAAGATTATTGAAGTAAATGTGTATATGCTATAGGGCCTATTTATTTGCTACATAAAGTGTTCAAAGTAGTCATTCAGTAGAAGCCTAATTTGAACAGGAAGTGCAGCACTCACAATTTGCCTACTAGTGGTTTGCGTACATGCCATTTGTTTTACACAGAATTACCAAATAAGTTTGAGCATTTTGTACATTTATCTACCCAAGTAGATATAGAAAGTTTGAGTTTACTGCGTGAAGACAGAGCTCAGTGTATATTTTCCTATAAATATTTCCATTACTGTAGTTGGGTATCTGTTCAAATGTCAGAAGTACCAACATTGGTCAATTTCATTTTTGCTACTGCTGTACATTGACTGAAGATGAATAAAATTAAAATAAAATCGACCTGGGTTTTACCTAAGCTTTTATTTATTTGAAGATGTCACTGAATGCACCTATATTGTAAATACAGTATGTGATCATGTAATTTAATGTTTTCACAATCATTCTTTATTGAACCATAATACAATGTTAGTAAAAAGCCACATTTACAGTAACTGTATTTGTGGTCAGTATACTTGGATACACACCATTCCAAATATTTCACAATGGAGTCCAAGAGATGTATATTTACATAGCCTGTCAATGCCCTACATTGAAGACAATCTCCCATGATGTGTTGCACAAATGTCCATGATGTTTTTTTTTTCCCAACAAGGAACTCCATCTCAAGTTTGACCAAAGGGACAATGGATTGAATTCCTTCCAGTCCAAAAGGTCCCATTTTGAATGCTGCACTCAGACTACCACCAGCGATAGTGGGCGTAGGCTCTGTTGGATTCAGCCATCTTGTGCAGTTCGTGTTTCCGTTTGACCACGTTGCCCTCCTTGGAGAAGGCGGCCAGCAGTTCCTGGGATAGTTTTTCGTACATTAGTGTGCGTCTGTGCTTGTTGTCCCGGCACTCTGTGATCATCCACTTCATGGCCAGGAAGCGCCGTCTGTTGTCTGTCAGAGGTATGGGCACCTGCAGAGTGGAGAGGGACAATACAGGATGTCATTACACATACTGTATGAGACTAAAGATAAATTACATTTGTCATGTCTATTGTGGAGAATAAAGAGTTGATGTATATTTTTCTACAAACTATCACCCCAAGGTTGTGTTCATTAGGCACCAAAGACAAGAAAATAGACAAACAGGGAGGGACTACCAGAACCCCTGTTTTCATTACGTTGCAGAACGTTTTGCTACGTTGTGAACTAATGAATAAGACTCTGTAGAAATGGTGAGAGTACTGACCTGATAGAACTTGCCCCCTTTCTGAATGCTGGCCAGGCCAATGACAGGCTTGCAGTTCTCCAGAGCCTGGTGGAAGATGGCGTATGGATTACACTCGATCTCTGCCTTCTTTCCCTCGGGGGCTTTGTGGTACTTCTCCACCTGTTTTCTCTTCATGTTCTCCAATGTCTGAAAAGAGAAGGATGGGCATTAGTGTATATTTACATTACATGGCAAACTATATCAAACAGTCCAAGAATCCCACTATACCTGTGTGATGATACCTTTGGCAATAATCTTGTCACCATCTTTCATCATCATGTTGACAAACTTGCTGTGAAGAGAAAGAATAGTGATCAGCTGTAATTCAGACTATTGACAGGGTAAACATACAACCACATGACTGAGCTACATGTATTTCAGTGTTTTGTAGGGTTATGCATTAATGTGTGTTGGGGTTAGGTACCTCAACACAGGGTCGTTGAAAACAGAGCTGGTAACAGAGTTGGTGGCTGCCTTTATGGGCCTGACAGATTTCAGCTCCCTCTCCTCTTTCTGCTCAGGTGTGAGCTCAGTCTCTGGGATGTGGTACACCTCTTTCCGAGGCTCAGGCTCCAGGTAGTAAGGGTTGTACCTGCTCCATCTCACCAGGAGTACCCTAGAGAAGCATGAGCAACAGAAGATTATGACACTTCATGTTTAATAGTCAAATACAATGCAATGGTTATAGCATATCATGGACAATATCTATACATGATCATTTAACCATCTAATGTTGCTTGCAGAAACATATGGGGTAACTAGTGTTTCTTAACTCTGGTACTGTCACCTCGCGCCCTGGATCAGAGATACAGTGTTTGTGCTTGTTAAAATCTACATGAACAAATCGTGACCAACCACACTCACTCACACTGATTCACAAACTTGTTCTTACAGGACGGGTGATTTTCTATTTTGCTACAATGAATACAGTGTCTCTAAATACTAAAACGTTTAATGTAAATGTAGCTGAATTAGCTAACGTAGTTGTAATAAACTTGTGCAATGATAAGTGTCATACTAGTGCAGTATCATAGTGTTAAGATACACATCCATAGCGTCGTTAATCAGCAAAATTATAATTACCTTGGTGTCCAAGGTTTTAGTAAACCTGTGAGGGAGGCAGCCATCTTGGAAAGTGTGGTGCGAAGACCACTGGTAGATGCCATAAAGCAAAACTAATTTCTATGATTTATTTTCCAAAATAAAGCATTATTCAGCTAAATGTTTGAATTTCTAAATTTCACACCAAACAATAAATGCATATTTTTCTAGGTTTTATTGAAAACGCAGACTGCGTGATTCTCGCGCATAGTTGCACACATTGGTGATGTCATTACGCGATGTTTCCAATGCTATGGCGTACCAGGAAGGGGAGACGCTAGAATCCTGGCTCAGTGAGTGAATTAACCTATGTATCCAGTCAATTCATTTATATTATTAGCATATTGCATTGCATTGAATGAATGGAGTGAATGTATGAATGAAGTAATGAAGAGTGCGATCTTTTGAACTGTCTGCAATCCTCCAGGACTACTGCCTTCGAGGCATCCCCGTTATAAGATCTGTGTTAGCGTTGTCGTTCTTAGCAGCCGTTTCAGGAAAGCTGTGCACTGAATCTGGATCAGTTGTGGGAGGCGGACATTCAAGCATAAACCCAGGGGATGTGGCCACTGCACCTCAGCTGAGCTTCCTTTTGATATCGAGAGTTAAGACAGCTAAATTGAGGATTGTGATTTTGATATCAAGCGCCTATCTTGTGTTGGTTGACGCCTATCTTATAATTGATAGCCTTTCGAGGAACTGGGGGCTAACGAGGAACTGGTGGTACAGATAAAACATCTTTGGTGGTGGCTTCACTGCATGTATGCGCTTTGTGGTATAGTAGCCAGTGCAATGTGGATGATGACCGAGGATGGATGACAGTGTCCGGTTGCTCACATGTGTTGTCCTTTCAACAAGTCGGTCAACTCTCAACTGTAAAGACATGTGTTAAACATATTTTCTTTTTATTTGATCTCACTATAGATAAAGCCACCCATCCAACAAACAGACAGGAGGATTGGGAGTACATCATCGGTTTCTGTGACCAGATCAATAAGGAATTGGAAGGGTATGTTATTTCCTGATTCACCTGATACCATTCAGTATGTATTAGCTACATTTGACCCATTGCTATAGTATGAGTTAAATTGGCCCATTTCCTATACAATCTCGTTGTGCAGTCCCCAGATATCTGTCAGGTTGTTGGTTCACAAAATCCAATCGCCGCAAGAATGGGAGGCGCTTCAGGCTTTAACAGTGAGTATTGTTTGTTTGTACTATTTCATTTCATCCAATATTCTGTTCTAGTCCTGAGGCATAGCTGTATGTACTCATATGGTGTATACAGCCTTGACTCAGGGCTACCTATGTGTCCATGTGTTTGACAAAATGTCCACGTGTAATTCTCCAAGGTATTAGAAGCATGTATGAAGAACTGCGGGAGAAGGTTTCATAATGAAATCGGGAAATATCGGTTTCTGAACGAGCTGATCAAAGTTGTTTCTCCTAAGGTGAGTGGACTTGGTATCCTGAATGCGTTATTCTATTCTTCTTCTATTTTCCTATTGTTCTGTGTGTGAATACATCACTGACAAAGATCTGGTACACTTCTATCTAGTACATGGGAGACAGAGTACCAGAGAAGGTAAAGACAAAGATTATTGAGATGCTGTACAGCTGGACAGTGGCTTTCCCCAACGAGGCCAAAATCAACGAAGCATACCAGACACTAAGGAGACAGGGTAAGACCTGGTTTCCACTAGTTACCACAGCCACTATGGCTGGGAATTACCAGGGACCTCACGATACTTAGCTGCCGATACGATATGTATTGCAATTCTTGCAATTAAATACTGTGATTTTATTATGTTTCCATGTTCTGAACATATTGCTCACCGTATGTCTGCTGCAGAGGAACAGGAAAGCCATGAGAAAACACCTTTTGATCAGACATGGAAATAAAATTGCTGAAAACAAATTGACTCCCTATTTAGTATGCAGCTACACTGACCTCTGGTGGCAGGCTGAATACACAATGTATTCTCCAATAGTCTTTCTTTATGAACTTTACCAGTGCATGGCTGTGCTATACATTGCGTGCTGATGGAATCATGAGAATCACAATACATGTCCTATGTGTAATATGAATTGATACTGTGATTTTATTGCGTTTCCATGTTCTGAACATATTGCTCACCGTATGTCTGCTGCAGAGGAACAGGAAAGCCATGAGAAAACACCTTTTGATCAGTCATGGAAATAAAATTGCTCATAACAAATTGACTCCCTATTTAAAAAGAAGATGGAGAACAAGCTATGAAGGAAAAATATGGGAGTTTTGGTTTTAGCTACAGTAAACTTGCGCAAAAATAATATTTGGATATTGTCAATACGATACGATATATCTTCAAATTATATCCTGATACCCGTACGGGAGTTGTAGCGATGAGACAAGATAGTAGCTACTAAACAATTGGATACCACGAAAACGGGGTAAATAAGAATAATTATATCCTGATATGTCACTGTATCAATCCCCCCCCCCCCGCCTTTTTTCCTCCAATCAGGACTAGTATGAGCATACCCTCTACTATTTCTTTGTGTGTGATTGGACTCGGGCTCAATACCATTTTAGTGAAAGGTTATTCTTCCTCAATTTTCCTCATTGCTTTTAAATGGAACACTGTTTCCAATCAGGAAATAATAACAACTAGGTGGGTGCTTATATTTGTCCTGTTTCAGACATGTACACGTGTGTATTATACTCATGTGTGAATTGGAAATGTGTTTTTTGCATATCCCAACTCCCGGAAAGTGGGTTCACAGCCAGGGTCTTCCATTATCAACGGCAACCCTTGAGCAATTAGGCATAATTGCTCAAGGGCACATTAACCAATTTTTCACCTTGTCGGCTTTCGGTTGCTTGCCCAATGCTCTAACCGCTAGGTTACCTGCTTAATACCATTTCAATTCAGGAAGTAAACTGATATTCTTCCTCAATTTTCCTCATTGATTTGAAATTGAACTTTGTTTGTGATGAATAGTCTCATAGAGTTATTTTGAGTTATTTAAAAAAAAAAATGTATCTGTGAACTACCTTCTGTTCTTCAGGCCTTGTAACTATGGACCCTGAGCTCCCAGTGGACAAGACTCTGATTCCTTCACCCCCCACACGTCCCAAGAACCCTGTGTTTGACAATGAGGACATGGGCAAGGTGAGACACTGGGTTCAGACTGAGTGTATCCACAGTACTGGTCTTTAACCCTGGTCCTGGATCCTGGTCCTAGAGAACTACTGTATATGTGGTGTGCAGTCTTTTGTTTCAGCCTAGCACTAACACACCTACTTACAACAAATCACTGAAACCTTGATTTGCTAAAACAGGGGTTATCAGACTGGAACAAAAGCCTGCATTCCTTCTAGGTCTCTAGGACCAGCATTGCTGACCACTGATGTACAGATAGAGTCAAACCAGCAGATGTCAGTGTCACCATGGTGATTTGACAGAGACATGCCTTCATGTGTGTTTAGCTACTAGCAGAGCTTCTGAGGAGCAAAAACCCAGAGGACCTGCAGGAAGCCAACAGGCTCATCAAGAACATGGTGAAGGAGGTGAGAGACAACGACATGCCCTTTAAGTGCTTATAAAGGCGGTTGTAAAGAGCCATAAGCTGTTGTGAATGCTCATACTCAGCCTGTGACATACCACCTGTGTGTTTATAGTCATAATGGGTTCATAAGACTGTTCTAACTAGCTTTGAGTGGTAATAAATGCTTATAGAGTATTTTATCAGCCCTGAATGCTGATTGGCTGAAAGCCATGGTATGTGAGACCACAGGTATGAGGAAACATTTATTTTTACTGTTCTTATAGATGTTTGAAAACGGTTTATAATAGCAATAGGTCACAGAGGGGGTTGTGGTATATGGCCAATATACCACGGCTAAGGGCTGTATCCAGGCACTCCGCGTTGAATTGTGCATAAGAACAGCCCTTAGCAGTGGTATATTGGCCATATACCACAAACCCCCGAGGTGACCTATTGCTTTAATAATTCATCATGGGATAATAAATACACTGTAGAATTACACACAGATGGAGCTTAGAAAATGTGATCATAGCCGATCATGCGTCCATGTTAGTAGTTTTCTATAACACTTGTATTGTTCTGTTTCCCAGGACGGCTGAATGCATTTACAATATAACTGTTGCGCATGCATATAAGGCTTTTATAGCAATGTGTAACAAGTCTGGAACATCTTATTAACCCTCATTCTCCCAGGACGATGTCAGGGTTCAGAAAGTGACCAAACGCATCCACACCCTGGAAGAGGTGGGCATCAACGTCAAGCTGCTGAGTGAGATGCTGTCCCACTACGACAAGGACAGGTCCTCCCAGTCAGACAGAGAGATCATCAAGGTGTGTGTTCCGTTCAGACTCCACACACATCACACTTAGCCCTAGTTCAAACACCGCTCTATCGCCGCACCGAACTAAAGCATTTACAGTGCCTTGCGAAAGTATTCGGCCCCCTTGAACTTTGCGACCTTTTGCCACATTTCAGGCTTCAAACATAAAGATATAAAACTGTATTTTTTTGTGAAGAATCAACAACAAGTGGGACACAATCATGAAGTGGAACGACATTTATTGGATATTTCAAACTTTTTTAACAAATCAAAAACTGAAAAATTGGGCGTGCAAAATTATTCAGCCCCTTTACTTTCAGTGCAGCAAACTCTCTCCAGAAGTTCAGTGAGGATCTCTGAATGATCCAATGTTGACCTAAATGACTAATGATGATAAATACAATCCACCTGTGTGTAATCAAGTCCCCGTATAAATGCACCTGCACTGTGATAGTCTCAGAGGTCCGTCAAAAGCGCAGAGAGCATCATGAAGAACAAGGAACACAACAGGCAGGTCCGAGATACTGTTGTGAAGAAGTTTAAAGCCGGATTTGGATACAAAAAGATTTCCCAAGCTTTAAACATCCCAAGGAGCACTGTGCAAGCGATAATATTGAAATGGAAGGAGTATCAGACCACTGCAAATCTACCAAGACCTGGCCGTCCCTCAACTTTCAGCTCATACAAGGAGAAGACTGATCAGAGATGCAGCCAAGAGGCCCATGATCACTCTGGATGAACTGCAGAGATCTACAGCTGAGGTGGGAGACTCTGTCCATAGGACAACAATCAGTCGTATATTGCACAAATCTGGCCTTTATGGAAGAGTGGCAAAAAGAAAGCCATTTCTTAAAGATATCCATAAAAAGTGTCATTTAAAGTTTGCCACAAGCCACCTGGGAGACACACCAAACATGTGGAAGAAGGTGCTCTGGTCAGATGAAACCAAAATTGAACTTTTTGGCAACAATGCAAAACGTTATGTTTGGCGTAAAAGCAACACAGCTCATCACCCTGAACACACCATCCCCACTGTCAAACATGGTGGTGGCAGCATCATGGTTTGGGCCTGCTTTTCTTCAGCAGGGACAGGGAAGATGGTTAAAATTGATGGGAAGATGGATGGAGCCAAATACAGGACCATTCTGGAAGAAAACCTGATGGAGTCTGCAAAAGACCTGAGACTGGGACGGAGATTTGTCTTCCAACAAGACAATGATCCAAAACATAAAGCAAAATCTACAATGGAATGGTTCAAAAATAAACATATCCAGGTGTTAGAATGGCCAAGTCAAAGTCCAGACCTGAATCCAATCGAGAATCTGTGGAAAGAACTGAAAACTGCTGTTCACAAATGCTCTCCATCCAACCTCACTGAGCTCGAGCTGTTTTGCAAGGAGGAATGGGAAAAAATGTCAGTCTCTCGATGTGCAAAACTGATAGACATACCCCAAGCGACTTACAGCTGTAATCACAGCAAAAGGTGGCGCTACAAAGTATTAACTTAAGGGGGCTGAATAATTTTGCACGCCCAATTTTTCAGTTTTTGATTTGTTAAAAAAGTTTGAAATATCCAATAAATGTCGTTCCACTTCATGATTGTGTCCCACTTGTTGTTGATTCTTCACAAAAAAAATACAGTTTTATATCTTTATGTTTGAAGCCTGAAATGTGGCAAAAGGTCGCAAAGTTCAAGGGGGCCGAATACTTTCGCAAGGCACTGTAACTTTCTCTTTGGGAGAGCAGGGATAGAGTGCCTTGTAAAGCCATAGTGTGCCTCGTCTGTCTTTTGACAATAGTTGGTCAGCCTCTGCTGCTCTTTCGGCGCTGGTGAGGCACGCCTCTGTTTCATGCAGTTCTGCCAGAGCAGTTCTTCCACTGTCAGGAAAAATGGTCATGCATATTAATATATGTTAATTGCGTGCAAATAAAGGTTGCTTGGCTACCACACCCACAACGGAAGCACAGTCATGGCTGATACGCAGGTGGAGGACGTCTGAGAGCTGACTGTTATGCCTGAATTCAACCCAAAAGCAACGAGTATGTCTGCAGTGTTGAGAGAGCGGTTGTATGAAACCAATTGGTATGTCACCAGAGTTCTCAGCCATGCCAGCCCGCTCTTCAGGTCTATTCAGTTCTACTCGCCAAAAGTTTGGCGTCTGAACTGTGTGTTACTTAGATATTTGTCCTCTTTGCTTGCTGTGAGGCATTAAGGACCTTATGTATCACCTCAGACTATAGCCAGTCCTTAACACAATTTTACAGCTAGTCCCAATTTGTTCCCTACCACGTCTGGATAGGTATAAGCAGTTTAGTGGTGGAGCTTCTATCATATTGCTAACTCCTTACCTATCTGCAAACACCAAAGTGTTAGGACCAATGGGAAGGGGACGGGAAAGAGGTAGGGAGCGAATTAGGAATGGCTGCTAGAATGATACGAGCGTGGTAGACTTTGATGTTATGTGAAATTAATTAGAATTGTAAACTGTCAGTGGCTGATTTAAGCATGTTGTCGTACATTTCCTGTAATACCAGGAACTATACGACCGCTGTGACAAGTTGAGACGCGCTGCTTTCAAAATGGCCACAGAGACTGAAGATAACGACACAAGTTTAGGTGAGGAAATACATTTGTTATTTGAATGTTTTTCAACCTCTTAGATTGTTATTTGTTGTTCCATCTCTTAACCTCTGAACTTTGCCCCCTAGGTGACATCCTGCAGGCCAGCGATGACCTCTCACGGGTCATCAACTCCTACAAGAAGATTGTCAAGGGACAGACCGTGAATGGAGACATCGAGGATCCTAGATCTGCAGCTGGTGAAGGTGAGTGATGGCACGTAATGTATACACACACACACACACTTTCACATCTTTTCATATCACTTTCAGAGCAAACTGTTTCCTTTCTACCTCCTTCGATTTCAATTCCTCTCTCTGCTTCCTTCTACCTCTCTCCACCTCTCCTTCTTTCCCTCTCTATTCTACAGAGACCACAGGGAACAGTGACAACACAGAGACCTTGATTGACCTGGCTGGTATTGACGTTCCAAACTCCACCTCTCCTCCGCCTGCCCCTCTCCCATTGGTCTCCGATCCCACTTCAGCCAATCACCTGGGGTTCCCAATCCCTGTCTTGCCTCCTCCTCCAAAAAGGTTGGCCGGGTTGCATGCCAGTCAGAACAGCAGCCCCAGCCACCCAGCCACCGACAAGGCCCTCAACGCTCTCTCTCTCCTTGACGATGAGCTGCTATCCTTAGGTAGCTCACTGACCTTGCATTTTATGGAAGTTATGTGTAAATGTATTCTTGTTAAATATAGGCCATATTTCCTATTTGGTTTGTATTCTAAATGTATTCATCACCAATGTTCAGACAATGTCCCATGGTACTTAATTTCATTATGCCAGCAGCATCCCCCTGCTGGCTTGCCTCTGAAGCTAAGCAGATCCTTGGATGGGAGACCAGATGCTGCTGGAAGGGGTGGAGGGCCAATAGGGGGTACTCTTCCCTCTGGTATAAGGGGATCACAATGCCCCAGGGCAGTGAAGGGAACATTGCCCTGCATCTGGTGCAGTCTTTCGGATGGGACGTTAAACTAAAGATCCCATGGCACTTATTGTAAGAGTAGAGGTGTTAACCCCGGTGTCCTGGCTAAATTCCCAATTTAGTCCTCATACCATCATGGCCACCTAATCATCCCCAGCTTCCAATTGTCTCATTCGTCCCGCTCCTCCCCCCTGTAACTATTCTCCAAGTCGTTGCTGTATAAGATATGTTCTCAGTCAATTTACCTGGTAAAAGAAGGGTCAATACTCATGTCCCTTGTGTGTTTTTTCAGGCCTGAACGATCCAGTTCCTTCTCTGAACAGCCAATCAAAACCAACGCTGAATGAAATAGCAAATCCGTGGACCTCCTTACAGGTAGTTCTTCCTGATGAGGACCACAATGGTCAGAGCATTAAAAAGCATGACTTTTTTTCTACCGTCATTTCCTGTGTCTTTACCAGTGAGGAGTTTTGAACAACTCTTGTGATACATTGGGTAGATTTGTAAGTGTCTTCTCCCTTCTATCCATCTCCAGGCTCCTGACCCTGGCCTGGACTTGTTTGGCACTATAGCAGGGCCAGGCCCAGTATTTCCCCCAGTCCAGCCAGCGCCAGCCCCCGCCACGGCCCCTGCCACCCACAGCCTCCAGGACCTCCAAGACCTGGCCATGCTGGACTTTGGAGAGCCAAAGAGGTGCTCAACTAACCTTACTCCCTTCACTGGAAATATTGTAGATCACTTCAAGGTATTATATTACCCACATTGAATTAGATCAGGTGCTTCAGCGCATGGCTAAAGTGAAGCAACACTTCTGAGGTAATCCGAAGTCTCAGGGTTGTCATTAATAGTGTGTCACATCATTACATGACTAGATGCTACTCAACATGATCCTGAATATGGTACAAATCAACATGCTCTTGATTGCATACTTGCTTGTTTGATTTAGTTATGTTTCCAGAGAGACCTCATGTTGTTTTTCTGTCATTTCCAGTTTGCGTGTTGGCGGCGGATTCGGGATGGCAGCCTCTATGGGGGCCGTAGTACCACCCTCCTTGGGGGCCATGGTACCCCAGGTCCCCCTCTCCTCGACCTCCCTCCTCCCTGGCCCCATGCCTGGCTCCCCTGCGTTGTCCCACACCAAAGCCCAGACGCTGAGCTCTGCCCCAGGCAGCCCCCTGTTCAGCTCCCTCTCCCCCTTCCACCACTCCTCCTTCCAGGGGGGCAGCCCAGCCAGGGGGCTAGGACCGGAGGCCTCCCTGGGCAACGTGCACGTCCCCCTGGAGGCCATCAGACCCAGTGAGTACTGGAGATAGGGGAGGGAGGTAGAGAGAGGGAAGTGTGCAAAGGGAAATGGGACATGCTATATATCCTCCTGTGAAATTGAACGTTGTTAGTCTTTTTTAACCATTTGATGTCTACAGTACACTGTCTGGATAACATTGATATAGCCTCTCACTTCCTCTGTCCCCTCCAGGTAAAGGGCTCCCTGTAACGGCCTATGATAAGGATGGGGTGCGTGTGCTGTTGAACTTTGCCTCAGACTGTCCCCCTTGCAGACCAGACGTGCTGGTGTTAGTGGTGTCCATGCTGAACACTGCACCACTGCCCGTTCAGAACGTGGTCCTTCAGGCCGCCGTGCCCAAGGTAACACACAGGTGCAATATACACATGGTACACACACACACTTTGTTCACACTTGCTCTGTCTAGGTGCCATAGGAGCCTACAGCCATGTCTCAGGGCAATGTGTACACATGCACTCGTATAATACTTACACATGTGTCCACTCCTGTATACTTACTCACTCAAACATTATATCATTTCATCCAAACAAAAGGTGATGGGGTCCTCACTCAAAAATATGTTGCATAAAGCTTCATTTTTGTATTTATTTGTTTTATTTTCACTGCATCAGGGATCGAGTACACTGGCTTTGCAGCCATCTTCAATGTGTAACTTTCACACACTCCTTAACCCCTCCTCTCCTTGTCCTCCAGTCCATGAAGGTGAAGCTGCAGCCTCCGTCAGGAACAGAGCTGCCTCCCTTTAACCCCACCCTTCCCCCGGCCTCCATCACACAGGTCATGCTGCTGGCCAATCCCCTGAAGGTAAGAGCAGGGCCACGAGTATTTCATGGTAAGGTCACATGGTCAGGGAACAGTCATATGATCTTCCTAGGGCCCAGAGGTTTTCTGATTAAGGTCACATGGTTAGGGAGCAGCCCACTTCGCTAATACACAGGCCAGAGTCACTGTAGGACTAGGGCTCTATCTTTCATCTTTCCATGGTTCCTTATAACCTATCTCCTCATCTTTTCAACCGTATTGGAGGTTCAAGGTCTCTCCTCTCTGACTTTCTTATCCAATGCGGTTTGGGGAGACGAAGAGAGAGGATTTGAGGAATTAAGGAAAGATTCATTGAGAGGCTAGGTCTTTTTGGACCTGATGGGCTTCCATCCTCTTTGTAGTCTTTGTGAAACCACTTGCTGACCCTCTTCCAACATTTGCCTCTTGCAGGAGAAGGTGCGTCTGCGCTACAAGCTGGCGTTCACTCTCGGAAACAGGCAGTGCTCAGAGGTGGGCGAGGTGGACCAGTTCCCCCCGCCAGACAGATGGGGTCACCTATAGCCACCCCCATACACCACAGAGCCGAGCCAGGACGGGCCAAACCAACACTCCATGATGGGGGTGTTAACCACACATACCCCAGAGAGAGAGAGATGAGGATAGGGTGGGAGAACTGTGCTGCAATGTTACAGTGCCAACATAGGGCTACCTACCAGCCAACCATTCTGTTTCTTTCAGATTGTTTTGATATTTACCGTCTTTGTATTTGCCCAGTTGCTATTGAGACAATTGTAACTTTGTAAGCATAATATAGCATACATGGCATACACTGAAGTTCAAGACAGTTTTACAATAGCTTCCAGAGCTTGTATTGAATATTATTGCAGGGACAGCATCTCAACTGAAGGGATACAAGTGCTTTTTCCATGTTTCAGAAATTGATACAAAGATGTGAAGAAGTGTCACTCTTTATTTGTTATTAAGTGTGTTTATTAACTGAGAACATCTACAAGGTATTTTAGCAGGCCAGCCAGTCGTCCCTTATATACAGCACTGCAGGACATTTCCTAACAAACGTAGTCCCGCCCACAAGACTTGCTGGCAAAGGAAATATAACTAACACTACATCCATTATTATGACGAGATACATACATACAGTGTATATACTGTGTGTGTGTGTGTGTGTACATATATATACACAGTATATATGTCAATGTTTATACCACAGCATTGTTGAATGCTTGTTTCTAATGGGGTAGAAGGGCATTCTAGAAAGGACATTATTATTCAGAGCTTATAACTAGGGAAAAATGATTGATTAATCCTATAACTGGAATATAATTTGGTGAAATCCGGTAATCTTATCCGGAGGACTTGCTAGCATGTTAGCTCAGAGTAGCTCATACTTAACTTGAGTCAAGATACAGAAAGTTATGTTGATTAGATGTGGGTGCTAGCTGTCTGTTGACAAAGGCCTCAAACATGATTCCATGAGGTGTTTCAATATTTCTTCAGTGCATATCCAGTGATCATGCTTATTAGACATAATTGTGGCAATTATTATTATGACATTGTTTTAAAGTGATGTATATTGTATTTCTCAATGATATTAGTTAATGGGTTTTCTGGACCTTCTAGGTCTTACTACAGACTAATATACAGCTACTATTTTGATGACTGGGTTTCCTAGCAACACTGTAATCAATATTGTGGTTACTTCTGGTGTGCTTCTGTAAGTTATCATCATAAATGCATATCGTAGCTGGTTTTTATTCTTTGGTTTAATGTACGGGTTCTTCTTATGCTCCCTCTGATGCTCGCCATCTGGTTTAACTATGGTGTTTAAACTTTCAAAGTGGTCTGTCAACCAGAGTTAAGATATCCATTAGTACTGAGTTTTAGGATGTATTATTTTCTCCATTGTCAGTATTGAAATTGTATTTTTTTTATTTATTTCAGTTGTATTTCAGTGCATCACTGAATTGACCAAGCTTAACACTGGCTGAAAGTGTCATCTGACACAAGTTGGAACTAACATGGAGGAAGGTGAAGAAACAATGAGGTCAAAATCATCCAGTAATATTGAGCCCACAATAGGGCAGTGATTTCATACTTCGATGGTGAAAGGTTGATTCGCTAACCTTCAAAGGAATGGACGGATATGAGAATATGGTGGAAACGTCTTACCCATGCTTGCACTAATACATTGCTTTTAAATCCACACTTCAGGGAGGTTAGGGAATTGGGAAAACGGCCAGTTTCCTCCCCATGTCCTCTCTCTGGTTGTCCCTGACTTGTAGCATTGTGAGAGGCACAATAGCTCTGTACATAGGTGTACTTATCGTCTGTAGTCAGGAGATGTGTAGAGGTCAATGTGATGTGTAAATGTCTTGAAAGATGTTTTACGATTGTACATACTGTGCTATTTGTTTGTTGCATGAGGAATTAAAGGATTTTTGATCTGGTAATTTAGCTTATTGTACTCTTTGGTCTAACAAGTTGTTAGGGCATTGCTTCTCTATTCATACCTTACGCTAGTAAATCAAGTTGACTTAAAGGTCATACTTCTGCCGACATCCACAGCGTTTACTGTGAATTTGATTTGAGCGAATGTCAAGGAAATTGTTGACAGTGCAGTGTGCTTGTCGACAATGCACATTTGAATCCAGGCCAGTGTTCATGTCAAGCATTTCCACAGAATCAAATTCAAATAATGAAAACATTTCTTTATTATCAAATAGCACATTTTGATCAGACTTGATTTGTTTTATGTACAGTATAAAAAGATAAGTGTTGGTCAAATTTCCACTGTCCCCTCCTTCACTATGGCCATGGCCAGGTTACGAGCTAGCGCTAGCCGCAGGAGCTCAATCTTTGTCGTCTCGATGTCCTCATCCTGAAAACGCACAGGGAAACACATTTAATGGATCATCCTCATCAGAATGTTTTTAGTGATTCCATATTCAATATGGTGCAACTGGGTCTTCACGCTTCAGCAAACAGGAAAGGAGGGCTGGTAAACAACAATGACAAATCATGACAAGAGCTTACCAAGAAGAAGGACTAATTCCAAGTAGAAAGGAGCACTCAAGAGAAAACAGCTAAAATAAATCAGTTTTTTTTTGTTGAGTGCTCCAACTACTACTTTCTACCTTGAATTAATCCTTTTGGAAAATGTTCTTGGTAAGCCCTTCTCATAATTATATAATACTTGATGTTAATGAAACCAACAGTCACTTTTCTGGAATACAATATTCAAATTAGGTGACAATGGAACTGTGCGATTGGCTAGCTATGAAAAGTCTGTGCTAACCCCTCTCTGGAGCAGGGCCAGTTTAGCCCTGGGCTAAGGTTGGTGTTAAACCATTTTAGAATGTGCAAGTGTGAATAGTCGATTAGCCGTGGGCTAAGGAAGCTCTTAGTGCAGTGTGAACAGTTGCTTAACCCGGGCTAAGGAAGCTCTTAGTGCAGTGTGAACAGTTGCTTAACCCGGGCTAAGGAAGCTCTTAGTGCAGTGTGAACAGTTGCTTAACCCGGGCTAAGGAAGCTCTTAGTGCAGTGTGAACAGTTGCTTAACCCGGGCTAAGGAGGCTCTTAGTGCAGTGTGAACAGTTGCTTAACCCGGGTTGAGGAGGCTCTTAGTGCAGTGTGAACAGTTGCTTAACCCGGGCTAAGGAGGCTCTTAGTGCAGTGTGAACAGTTGCTTAACCCGGGCTAAGGAGGCTCTTAGTGCAGTGTGAACAGTTGCTTAACCCGGGCTAAGGAGGCTCTTAGTGCAGTGTGAACAGTTGCTAACCCCGGGCTAAGCAACTGTAGAGATTAGAGCATATTATAAAACAGTGTATTAGGAGATTGAAAGGGAAACAGCCATTAGATAGAGGGTAAGGGGGTGTGTACCCAGTACCTGCATGGGTTTGTCTGGGGTGGGAACACTCTTCCCTGAGGTCAGCTCCTCCAGACAGAACATCAGCTCATGAGTTTGATCAGCAGAGAAGATCACCTGCAAGAGGACAAGCCCAGAGATTAGCCAACTGACTGCAACAAAAGGCTATTAGCCTAAAGAGGCACCATCTACAAAACTACGAGCATATATTCAGACCTACAGATCCGATAGGAATCAATAAGGTAAGGAGATCTCTTAATTTAAATATTATATTTTGACAATAATATGCCATTAATCTATTTTCTTTAAGATTACAAAGATGTTTTGCAGTTCATATTTAGTTAGTAAACCAAAAAAAGGAAATTCAATCTATGGAATATGCTACACACTAGGTAAGTAGAAAGAAGTTCATTTCAACGTTAAGTCAAGGATGGAAGTTAATGTTGTGGGCCAGTTGACCTCTTTCTGCTCCAGCAGGGGCAGGGCGTCGGTCAGCAGAGTCATCCAGAAGGAATGTGGGGCGATCTTGGCCGTCATCAGGGAGAGGAGGAGCTTGGCGGCATCCGAGAAACGCTTCTCGCCGTACAGCCGATGGAACTCACGGTACTTCCCTGCAGACAACAGGATCACAACCATCAAGGCAAAGCGTAGCAAAAACAGTTTCTCTACAGAAAGCGGTAACGTGCATTTCTTATTGGACAAGTTCAGGTAGTCCATCCTGTTTCCTTCTGTAAATGGTGCCTAATGAATATGACCCAGGACAGGAGGGGAACAGAATGAACTAATGGATACAATCACATGATGCTCTCTCATTGGTTACACAGACACAGTATCAATCACATGATGCTCTCTCATTGGTTACACAGACACGGTATCAATCACATGATGCTCTCTCATTGGTTACACAGACACAGTATCAATGACATAGTATGGTGTAAAATGTATTTGCCACAGTTTTAAGTATAGAACTGAGAAGTGCACCGAATTCCCAGAAATGATGTGAGAACCATCTGTCAGTCACACAGGATGCCAGTTGGGACACCCAATATGGTCACTGTAGAATTGTTTAGAAATGTAATTCTCGTTCTACTCGCTACAGCACTGGTAGAACTTGTATGGCCTAAATGTAAATACACTGTGGTTCCACTTGATTGTTTAAGAACAAGATAACATTATATACATCATAGTCACTGAACAGTTAGTTCTGCCTTCATGAGTGACTAATTGTAAAGTGAGACATTACACTCACGTTACATTTTCCCCAGCTGTAAGTTATCATCAGCTGTTACAACAGCATTAGGCCACAGACTGCAGCCTTATATGGACCACTTTTCTCCTACGTGAGAGTAAATCATTTAATAGATAGGCCAAAATATATCATGCGTCTGATCCAGTGTGTGTGTGTGTGTGTGTGTGAGTGATATGTGGCTGACTGAATGTCAAGTTAACATGCAAGACCAAGCAGGGCTCTACAGTGCGACCATTTTACTGGCATATGCACCTAAATATTTTGCTGTGCGACCTGGAATTTTTATTGAAGAGCACCAGTGTGCCTAGAAAAACGTACGATTCTAACTTTATTACCTCAAATATATCTAGATTTGTGCTCCTGAATTTCTTTGTGTGCACCTATATTTTTCAACTTAGCACACATGCTCCTTGTATAACAGGACAGCTTAGAGCCCTGCCAAGGAGTGTTGGCTTGTGTGTGTTTGTGTGTTCACAGTCCTTCATGTCTGTGTATGTACACGTTTGCACCCCATACCTAGAAAAGTAAGCCTGTCACTGAGCAGCATGGCTGGACCCAGGTTGTCAATCAGGTCCAGATCAGAGAAGGTCCCTTTGGCACAGTAGTCCTGGAGAAACCTGAGATACAGACCATAGAGATACATCTATAGACCAGAGAGACACAGTATATCTAGGATACAGACCATAGAGATACATCTATAGACCAGAGAGACACAGTATATCTAGGATACAGACCATAGAGATACATCTATAGACCAGAGAGACACAGTATATCTAAGATACAGACAGGGTTAAACCCTCGGGGGGTGGGGAGCGAGAGAGTGAGCGACTACAGGGTGGTCTGGTAGCTAGTGGTGTGGAAGCAGATGTCATGGGGGGACATCTTTGTAGCCCTTCTTGAAGTAATTCCAGATCTAACGTGGTGACTCCACTACGTAGCTTTCATAAACCCCCTCATGTTAGATCAGTGGTTACATCAAGGAAAGGAGGAAGAAAGAAGGAATTTTCTAAGTATTGAAAACAGGCCAACGACTGTCCAACAAATAAAAACAGCATTCCTGAACAGGTCACATGGTCAGGATCAGTAAAACCTCCTGTAGACATACAGCACCTCTCTGATATGAGGGTGGCGAAGGCAGCATCTTTGGCTCTGATGCTCCAGGAGAGAGCAGAGCCCAGTCTGTTGTTCCTCAGGGCCTTCTTGGCCATGATCTTACAGATGCTCCTCACTGCAACACAGAGAGACACATTATACCAAAGAGTTAGGGGGTGATATCCACAACAGGCATGACTGAAATCAGGGTGAGTTTGAATATATGTTCCACGTGTGTTTTAGTAAGTGTCCATGTTGCGATTGAGGGAGTGAGACAGAATGTGGGTCTCAGTGAGAGCTTCATGCATGAGAGTAAGATGGACAACTGTTTTGGATAAGAGCGCGTGAGTATGCGTGAGTATGTACGTGTATGCATCATATCTACCTTGTTCAGTCATCTGCCTCTGCTCACAGATCCTGATCACCTTCAGGGCCTTGCGCTCCGTGTCCAGAGGAACACGCTCTATCTGTAGCTCCAGGTACACACGGCCAAACTCTGGACAGTGGTCAAAGTAGTCCACAGCCAGCTGCCACAGGCTGAGGACCAGAGAGAAATAGCTGGTTAATCATACACAGCTTAATCATCCAATAGGAGCAGCACTGGAGCAGGTCAAACAGGGGAAGAGGCCTACACGTGTAGCCGACAACACTCTCTAGAAAAGATAACTACTGAACACAGTGGACCTCAGCATGTGTAGTTTTGCAGACGTGACTATATATGTGACAGTTATCTATTAGAAAAACAGACATGTTGGCACTGGGAGTTATGCATATAGTCCAATCTATTACTAACCAGACTAGTGGGTCTGTCTCACCTGTGATGGGTGAAGAGTCCTGAGGCGTACTCCAGCAGTAGAAACTCTCTCAGGTTGGAGCCAAAACTACATCAACACAGAGAACACATGTTATTATGGTCAACGGTGACGAAGGCTGCCACCAAAACACCTCCGTTTGTTCTGACCTCTGCTGCTAAAAAAACACCAAATATTTCATTGAGTGTGGGTTCTTCCTTTATTTCAAGTGTATGCCCTTTGAATCCAGCACCCAAATACTTCCTGTTATCACAAACATTTGAGCTGAGCACGCCAACTTCACTTTCTATGATTCTGATCAATGTTACCATGAGAACAATATTGGCAGTTAATGTCAACCCTTTGTGGGGCAGTAGTGTCCTTAACTTACTGTAGGTTGTGAGACTGGAGCAGTTTACAGTGGTCCAGCAGGTCAGTCAGATGCCCCACAAACCACCAGTTGTTGAGAGCAATGCTGGAAAGCACAAATAACATATCATAAATATCACAACATAGGAAACTGAACAGTAGTTTACATGAGTGACAGAGGGGAAATCACATTGTGTGTCTAGCCCCCACATTTATTTCATCTTATCCACATTAACAGTTACTGTTCCCTTAGCAACAACACAGCTACTCTCCCTGGGTTCTATACCATAGAAATAGAATTCCTTTGGTTTCTGTATTTCTATGGTCGATAGACGCTCCTCCTCACCTGCAGTCCTTGATGACCTGGTGGATGTCAAACTCAAAGGCTGCCAGCAGGATGCTGTCCAGGGGCTCTGGGACACTCCTCGTGTCCAGGAACATGTGCATGCTAGACTGGAACACACACACATAGGACAGGACACTTACTCAAGTCCCAGGGCATACTAGTGCAACTCTGTATCATGTATAGTGTAGTAGTAAGTACCTGTGCGTAGTAGTGCAGCTCTGTGGGCTTGACAGTGGGGTGGGAGAACAGCAGTCTGGTGACCAGGAAGTGATACCAGGTACTCAGCAGCTCCTTGTACTCCAGGAGAACATCCTCATCACCAACCAGGATCTATATGGATAATTAGGAGGGTATGGATAAACCATGGATGGATACTTATTTAGGAGGGTATGGATAAACCATGGATGGATACTTATTTAGGAGGGTATGGATAAACCATGGATGGATACTTATTTAGGAGGGTATGGATAGACCATGGATGGATACTTATTTAGGAGGGTATGGATAAACCATGGATGGATACTTATTTAGGAGGGTATGGATAGACCATGGATGGATACTTATTTAGGAGGGTATGGATAAACCATGGATGGATACTTATTTAGGAGGGTATGGATAAACCATGGATGGATACTTATTTAGGAGGGTATGGATAAACCATGGATGGATACTTATTTAGGAGGGTATGGATAGACCATGGATGGATGAATGTATCAACAGGTGGAACATATGGATAGTAGTTGGAAGAGACAGACAGCACCAACAAGAGATTATTTTAGCTCCTAAACAGTTCACGCTCACACAGATGCAGGTACAGAGCCAATGGACTCTACATGTACAGAGAGAGTTCCTTTTGGCTAAGGTATACGTTGTATACTACAGGTAGCTACACTGACGACAAAACATTTAGCTCTTTCTATGACAGACTGACCAGGTGAAAGCTATGATTCCTTATTGAGGTCACCTGGTTTGCCAGCAGCATACCACTGCTGGCTTGCTTCTGAAGCGAAGCAGGGTTGGTCCTGGTCAGTTCCTGGATGGGAGACCAGATGCTGCTGGAAGTGGTGTTGGAGGGCCAGTAGGAGGCACTCTTTCCTCTGGTATAAAAAAATATCCCAATGCCCCAGGGCAGCGATTGGGGACACTGCCCTGTGCCGTCTTTCGGATGGGACGTTAAACGGGTGTCCTTACTCTCTGAGGTCATTAAAGATCCCATGGCACTTATTGTAAGAGTAGGGGTGTTAACCCCGGTGTCCTGGCTAAATTCCCAATCTGGCCCTCAAAAAAACATCACGGTCACCTAATAATCCCCAGTTTACAATTGGCTCATTCATCCCCCTCCTCTCCCCTGTAACTATTCCCCAGGTCGTTGCTGTAAATGAGAACGTGTTCTCAGTCAACTTACCTGGTAAAATAACAGATAAATAAATAAATAAAAAAAACTTAAATCAGTGTAGATGAAGGGGAGGAGAGGTTAAAGAAGGATTTTTAAGCCTTGAAACAATTGAGACATGGATTGTGTATATGTGCCATTCAGAGGGTGAATGGGCAAGTCAAAACATTGAAGTGCCTTTGAACAGGATATGGTAATAGGTGCCAGGCACACTTTGAGTGTGTCAAGAACTGCAACGCTGCTGAGTTTCACGCTCAACAGTTTCCTGTGTGTGTCAAGAATGGTCCACCACCCAAAGAACATCATGACAACTGTGGGAAGCATTGGAGTCAACATGGGCCAGCATCGCTGTGGAATGTTTGACACCTTGTAGAGTCCATGCCCCAATGAATTTAGACTGTTCTGAGGGCAAAAAGGGGTACAACTCAATATTATGACAGTGTTCCTAATGTTTTGTACACTCTGTGTGTACCTGTCACCACACAGATGCAGGTAAAGTGTGCCAGGCAGGTATTGGGCAGTTCCACTGACCTTACAGATGTCCTCCAGGTGGCGGTTGCTGGCAAAGGACTGGTCCTGGAGACAGTGGTCCACCTCCTCGCGCCAGTGTCTCCACTTTACATCAAACTCTGTCAGGGTCTGAGTCTCACCAGGCTACAGTAAGATGTCATAGAGGAGAGAGCGCTAGAGTTACAACCATAGAGATACATATAATATACGTCTTCTACTTGATTCTGTGGTTAAAACTGGGTGCTGTTCAGGAGGTTGAAACGTTCAGATAGAAATGCACTATGTACATTGAAGATGGGCATCTTCATGAGCAGGTTGTCCAGCAGCTTGAACATGACCCTGGCTGCAGGCTGCAAAGCTGCCTGTTTCACCAGAACCTGCCTGGCCTCGTCCATCCGGCCCTGCAGCACGTAGCTGATCACCTGGAGACACAGAGGAGGGTTCAATAGGGGACAAAGAATATCTGCATACAGACTAGTGCACAAATAAACATGAATAGCAGATTACACAGACATAAGTTAAAGGAGTTAAACTGGGCAAAGAAAGTCTGCACAGATAAAATACATAGTATATCAACGAGTTTATTTCAACCACATTGGAAGTAATCATGGAGAACCATTTAAAAAAGGCAAATTCACTGGAGGTCTTGAGGATCCACTAAATTAGTTTTGATCAAACAGGGCTCTACGCTGACAGTTAAAAATGTTTTACAAGGAGCACATGTGCTCGTAAGTTGAAAAATGTAGGAGCACACAAAGAAATTAAGGAGCACAGTGAAAGTATTTGAGCAAGTGTTTTTATGATAAGAAATTAATAAAAGTTTAAGAATAAAAGTTTGTTAGAGTGTTCCATACTCAATCAATTACAATGTACTAGAGGTAGACCGATTAATCGGAATGGCCGATTAATTAGGGCAGATTTCAAGTTTTCATAACAATCGGAAATCGTTTTTTTTTTTTTTTTTTTTACACCTTTATTTAATCTTTATTTAACTAGGCAAGTCAGTTAAGAACACATTCTAATTTTCAATGACGGCCTAGGAACAGTGGGTTAACTGCCTTGTTCAGGGGCAGAACGACATATTTTCACCGTGTCAGCTCGGGGATCCAATCTTGCAACCTTACAGTTAACTAGTCCAACGCTATAACCACCTGCCTCTCGTTGCACTCCACACGGAGACGGCCTGTTACGCAAATGCAGTAAACCAAGGTAAGTTGCTAGCTAGCATTAAACTTATCTTATAAAAACAATCAATCATAATCACTAGTTAACTACACATGGTTGATGATATTACTAGATATTATCTAGCGTTGCATATAATCTGACTGAGCATACAAGTATCTAAGTATCTGACTGAGCGGTGGTAGGCAGAAGCAGGCGTGTAAACATTAATTCAAACAGCACTTTCGTGCGTTTTGCCAGCAGCTCTTCGTTGTGCGTCAAGCATTGCGCTGTTTATGTCTATCAACTCCCGAGATGAGGCTGGTGTAACCGAAGTGAAATGGCTAGCTAGTTAGTGCGCTCTAATAGCGTTTCAAACGTCACTCGCTCTGAGCCTGTGGTTGTTTCCCTTGCTCTGCATGGGTAACGCGGCTTCGAGGGTGGCTGTTGTCGTTGTGTTCCTGGTTCGAGCCCAGGGAGGAGCGAGTAGAGGGACGGAAGCTATACTGTTACACTGGCAATACTAAAGTGCCTATAAGAACATCCAATAGTCAAAGGTTAATGAAATACAAATGGTATAGAGGGAAATAGTCCTATAATTCCTATAATAACTACAACCTAAAACTTCTTACCTGGGAATATTGAAGACTCATGTTAAAAGGAACCACCAGCTTTCATATGTTCTCATGTTCTGAGCAAGGAACTTAAACGTTAGCTTTCTCACTTTTAATTTCTTCTCCAACACTTCATTTTTGCATTATTTAAACCAAATTTAACATGTTTCATTATTTATTTGAGGCTAAATTGATTTTATTAATGTATTATATTAAGTTAATATAAGTGTTCATTCAGTATTGTTGTAATTGTCATTATTACAACAACAACAAAAAATATGTAAATGTAAAAAAAAAAAAAATTGGCCGATTAATCGGTATCAGCTTTTTTGGTCCTCCAATAATCGGTATCGGTGCTGAAAAATCATAATCGGTCGACCTCTACAATGTACCCTCCAATATGAGTCATTTAGGCGAGACAATGTTCAGCTGCCCCTTTGAGTTCCACGACATCTCTTTGCTAGCAGTTGAGCAAGCTCAAACTAACATTGAAAAACCACATAGCATGTGAACAAAACAATGTAAATAGCCAAGAAATATGAGAAGAAATTCACACTTTAGTAGACTTTCAGGTGAAATCAACCAACTTCTACGCTGTGCGCTTCTAAAATTGTATTTTTCAGCACTTCACTCACAGTGCTGCTCGAGGTGGGAAAGCTCAGCAAAAATAATACTCTCTGTCAACTGCGTTTATTTTCAGCAAACTTAACATGTGTAAATATTTGTATGAACACAACAAGATTCAAAAACAGACAAACTGAACAAGTTCCAAAGACATGTGACTAACAGAAATTGAATAAATGTGTCCCTGAAAAAAGGGGAGGGGGGGATCAAAAGTAAGTTAATGCAGCTGGTGGCCACACCAGATACTAAGTACTGCAGTGCATCGCCTTCTCATGCTTCTCATGGACTGCACCAGATTTGCACGTTCTTGCTGTGAGATGTTACCCCACTCTTCCACCAAGACACCTGTAAGTTCCCGGACATTTCTGGGGGGGAATGGCCCTAGCCCTCACCCTCTGATCCAACAGGTCTCAGGCGTGCTCAATGGGATTGAGATCCGGGCTCGTCGCTGGCCATGGCAGAACACTGACCGTCCTGTCTTGAAGGAAATCAGCCATACTGCTTGTTCTGTGCGTGGTGGCATTGTCATGCTGGAGGGTCATGTCAGGATGAGCCTGCAGGAAGGGTACCACATGAGGGAGCTGATGTCTTCCCTGTAACGCACAGCGATTCAACGAAAAAGGCGAATCTGACCATCACTCCTGGCGAGACAAAACTGTGACTCGTCAGTGAAGAGCACTTTTTGCCAGTCCTGTCTGGTCCAGCGACGGCGGGTTTGTGCCCACAGGCGACATTGTTGCCGGTGATGTCTGGTGAGGACCTGCCTTACAACAGGCCTACAAGCCCTCAGTCCAGCCTCTTTCAGCTTACTGTGAACAGTCTGAGCACTAATGGAGGGATTGTGCATTCCTGGTGTAACTCGGGCAGTTGTTGTTGCCATCCTGTACGTGTTCCGCAGGTGTGATGTTCGGATGTACCAATCCTGTGCAGGTGTTGTTACACGTGGTCTGCCACTGCGAGGACAATCCACAGTCCGTCCTGTCTCCCTGTAGCGCTGTCTTAGGCATCTCACTGTATGAACATTGCAATTTATTGCCCTGGCCACATCTGCAGTCCTCATGCCTCCTTGCAGCATGCCTAAGGCACGTTCACGCAGATGAGCAGGGACCCTGGGCATCTTTCGTTTGGTGTTTTTCAGAGTCAGTAGAAAGGCATCTTTAGTGTCCTAAGTTTTCATAACTGTGACCTTAATTGCCTACCGTCTGTAAGCTGTTAGTGTTTTAACGAACATTCCACAGGTGCATGTTCATTAATTGTTTATGGTTCATTGAACAAGCATGGGAAACAGAGATAAACCCCTTACAATTAAGATCTGTGAAGTTATTTGGATTTTTACGAATGATCTTTGAAAGACAGGGTCCTGGAAAAAGGGACGTTTCTTTTTTTGCTGAGTTTATATGGTATTTGTAGTGCTGTGTGTGATTAGCTACCAGCTATGAAACAAAAACAGAAGGTTTACTTTGAAAATAGCTACGGCAGCATCTTTTGTGTTACTATGAATCACATGCTCGCTCATACATTACTTTTTCAGTTCGCACACATCTATTTTTAGGCACATATTTGATTCAAATTGTCACGCTGTAGAGCCAAAAATCAGTCTGATGTATCTACGCACTGTGCCAATAGCGTTTTAAAAATGCAGAGAGAGACAGGAGAGTTGTGTATGTGTACGTACCACGTCCCAGTAGGCCTGGTGCTCTGCGGGGCTCTCACTCGCCAGCACCTCCCTGGCCTTCTCATCCACGTCAGCCTTGTGCAGCCTCACCCAGTCGAGCAGGTGGAGCACCAGGGAGCCAGCTAGAGGGTCACATACAAAAAACAAGGTGCAGAAAATATTAAAGTTCTGTTCACACCATAGAGATAGATGACTCATCATGGATATAACCCCTTTAAGCGTGGACAATGAGGGCTTCCACCATTTTAAAGTTGTCAACTGAGTGGGGATTTATACGAGTTTGGACAGGGGTCGCGTTAGCTTTCAGAAATCAGCATTTTCAAAACTCAGACCATAAAAAAATCTGCATTTTTAACCATTTAACCTGCGTTTCATATTGAAAGTCAACCATGCTTTTTGGCTTCACTAGAGTGATCAGGGGCTTGCAACTATTGTTTCTTTACACAAAATACATTAGTGCAAAATCGTTTTCATCAGCTGACAGAGGTGCAACGCTATTTGGCTAACAGCCAGACATAAGTAAATTAGCCTACAATAAAAAAAAGGTATTTTTGCAAAGACGATGCATGGCCATCATATTTCCAATGTTTCGCTTGAAGTTAATACTGCATTTTAACTTGCTACTGGAGAAAAACTTAACTGGAAGAAAGTACCGGAGAAAAGTAGCCTACACATCAGCCAGGGCACTGATGATCCAATGACAAGAGCAAATATATTTCATCCAAGTGGAGAAGTGGAACTGAAGCACAAAATTAGTAATTTTACAAATCATGATTATTTGAGCAAACTGAAGCCTAGCAGAATTTACAATAAGAAGCATTTTAGATCTGTGTGAAAAATGCAGAATCCTACGTTAACGCGACCCCTGTGGGAGCAATCAGCCAATCAAAAATAAGAAAATTGATTTTGTTAAAATGGAGATAGCCTCAATGGTGCTGCCCATGCTATCACAGACACTGTAA
The DNA here is from genome assembly GCF_013265735.2 of Oncorhynchus mykiss. Lineage (NCBI taxonomy): Eukaryota > Metazoa > Chordata > Actinopteri > Salmoniformes > Salmonidae > Oncorhynchus > Oncorhynchus mykiss. The sequence continues at coordinate 86,885,331 of NC_048576.1, read as the reverse complement.
TGGCACAGATACAAAGATGAGTCTTCTATCTAGCTCTATGGTTCACACCTAGATGATGCTTGTGTGTCCAAAGCAACATCAAGATTGACACAAAATATAAACTCTACCTGGAGCTGCATCGATGAACAACACTTCACAAAGATTCCAGATCAGCTCTACTGCCAGCAGGATTGACACCTATCATGAAAAACAGGAGAGAAGAGTGTTGCCAAGGGAATCATTATGATACACTAAAACAGTCTGAGTTGTATAACATTACAACGGTGTTCATCTTCATCATTGATGCAAGATCATTTTCTCACGTTTGCTGATTCAATGTTATATTACTTGGGTTATGTTCCCTTGACATAGGGGTAAGAGGTTAGTCGAACTGAATAGGCACAGACAGGTACTCTACCTGATTTCCATACTGTGTAGCCATTGCTGCATCTTGTGTAGAAACTGCAAAGTGAGAGGAAATAGCATGTTACTTAAGTCTGTCTATGAACTGCATTGATAAACATATGATTGTTGAAATGTTGCCATATACTATACCTGCGACTTGCTGGAGTTCCTCCATGCATGCTCGAATCACAGACCTGTAGTTCTTGCTAATACTGACGAACCTGAATAAATAAGTGAAATTGATAAACGAGTACACCCATTACAATGCAAAACATTTAGATTACTATGAGATTAAGTCACACACATCACCACTGTTTGGTTATATTTAGAACCAGGAGTTTTTCCTGACCTCATGACAAAGGAAAACTCAGAGCCCTAGTTTGAATTATAAGAGAAAGTAGTCTATCCCATCCTTACTGGGGTTTCTTGTTCTTGCTGGGCAGATCCTCTCTGATCCTCTGCAGACCAACAAAGATGTGATGGGACTCATTGAAGAGTTTACGCAAAATAGGGGAATAGATGTCCTCATCTTTCCTGACCTCATGGACAAAGGGACAACCCCCTGCAGATCCACCTGAAGAGACGCACAGGGAGAGTGGGTTAGAGAGGATGCTTTGTACTTTGACATGATTTGAGTCATGACTTTACTACCAAGTTATACATTCAACTCTCCTATCTACCTGATGCTTTGTAAATGGTCTCATAAACCAGGATATCTCCAGGACCCCACACAAATCCCAAGTGTTTTTGGTTGCTGTCGAACCCAGGGATAGGCTGAAAGAGAGAAACGTCTCGTTAGTTTATTTATGTGGACATAGCTAGGTGATTAACCGTCTAGACATTATTCTGCCTTGCTGCCAGTATCTTTCAACCCACTGAAACGAGTCATCACAAATGACAAATAAACATTGTGCAGTGCTGCCAGTATTATTGTGGACACTTGAGCTCAGAGACGTTTGAATGAAGTGTTAGCAAGTTGCATTGCCTGCCCTGGACACATTTTGATTCCACAACAACAGAGCACGAGCGGTACTTACAGTAGTTGTTGGCTCCACATCTACTTCCTCCATTACCACCCACTTTAATAAAATCAATAAGGTGAATCAATAAATATAACTTAATCCACGAGCGATACAAATACTGACATTTCAAATAATATAATACAGAAATTAGGCGCTTCAACCATTCAGCTGAAGGACCCCAAAGCGTGCGTATGTCTGATGTCATAGGAATTCTGTGTCGTGCCTGACTAGAAATGCAAGCTTGCACTAAAGGGGACACAATTACTCAGTTGTCAATTTGACAAGTAATGTCACCATGAGAATATATTATTCCAATGAATGAAATCAATTTATACCAATATCTACCAATTATAATGTTTTGGTACTAATTTGCTCAAAGTGGTAAGAACTAATGGCCACCAGATGCAAACAGTTATTTATTTACCCTAATGTGCAGATTTTAGTCATAATTAATTGTCGAATGAAATGCTCCTCATAACATTTAGGCTATTTTCAATGGCATAATAGGGAAATATGCCATTTTTACAATGTTGCACCATTCTGGACTTTATCAGCATCCATCCAATACTGTGTGGACAACATTAGTTTCTTGCTGGATCATGTCTATTTTGGTACAAGTATTGTACAACCAAATATTTCATTGTTCCATCTGTGGTACAACTGCATAATTTTTGGGCTGAATGTTATGGTCTATAAAAACAAGATGGCTACTGAGGATCAGTCCTCTCTTCCATGACAAAATTCCAGAATGGTTTAAATTCCCAAACATTGAGCTTTCAGTACACTTTCTTAAATAACCTGATTTTTATTGCGCAAATGTACAGCAATGGCACGGTTAACATCAAAGCATTAGGACGTTTTCGGTGAATATTTTCATAAAACAAAACAAAAGGGAACGTGTTATAAATGCGCGTGCACGTGGTACAGAAACGCGCATTACGACATTCCCGCCCTCTGCCAGCGCTCAACATCTTACCCTGTGACCAAGGTTGACCAATGAATGTGAAGTACAGGGCACGAGCATGTGTTTGTGATCGCGCACGTAAGGCCGGTATTTTAATCGGGAGCGGGTACGTGCGCGTACACGTCTATTCGTTGTGTGGCGGCGTAGAGAAGCGCAAATAGAGTAACCATGGCTGACGAGAAACCCAAGGTGAGTTGCTTGAAAATATGCTTACATCTCATCACCTTTTTTTTTACATACATAACTCAAATAGAACTAAGGAAAAATGTACATGTAATATTTCCTTAGTTGAGATCTTAGTAGACTCAAGTTTTGAAAATGCAAGTACTCCATTGGAGACACCGGAAGACCTGTGCACGCGCCTGCATGGGCGCGTGGCTTGCTGCTTGAATCGCAGCCAACTAGCGTTTGCTAGCTGAACATGACAGTAAGCAATGCATGCACTCTCTTCAGTTCTTAATCTTTTGTATTTGCAAATGTAATCTGACAAACTCAGTTCAGATCCAAGTGGTTGTATCAGTCATCACTTTGTCAATTTCTTCAGTTACAAACTTGTTACATTCATTCATGGCTACAGCAAGGGTCCCTCTCATCTGTTTATGGAGCCAGCTATCACAGCATGTTACAAATGAGTGAAATGGTGTGACTGAGACAGGAGTAAAACATGGTTTTTAACACTATGTGTTTTCATGTGTAAAAGTATGATCAATATTTTGAAATGCATCCATCGTGTGTGTGTGTGTGTGTGTGTGTGTGTGTGTGTGTGTGTGTGTGTGTGTGTGTGTGTGTGTGTGTGTGTGTGTGTGTGTGTGTGTGTGTGTGTGTGTGTGTGTGTGTGTGTGTGTGTGTGTGTGGACCAATGATCAGATGTTTGACACATACATGTTTAATATGTGTCCTCATTTGGATGAATTCCAGAATGTGTAAAGCACCTATCCTGTAGTCAAGCATGATACATTCCACTCTGTAGACTAAACATTGTCCAAAAACACTTCTTGTCTCATTACATTGCCACAGCGCCATGACTTTTAGAACAAGTAAATAATAGTCAAGACAGATGAACTTGTATGTCACTGCTGAACTATCCAAGGCCCTTGTAAGTGTTCTATGCAACTTTAAATATTTGGTCTGTTTTCACTGTTCAGAAACTGCTTATATTCAGATAGTACACTGCTGACAAAAACTCTGTGTAAATGTTTCTGCTGGCCTAAAATCAATGATGGTCATATCAATGTTGCCATTAGCCTGGGACCTGACTGATAATTTGATTTGCATCAACTGTATCAGCCAAGCAACATTTGTATCTGATCGTCCCAGGCAAGGTTAACATTAGCTGCTTTTATCAACGCTAGTATTCACACACTAGTATTCACACACTAGTATTCACACACTAGTATTCACACACTAGTATTCACACTAGTATTCACACTAGTATTCACACACTAGTATTCACACACTAGTATTCACACACTAGTATTCACACACTAGTATTCACACACTAGTATTCACACTAGTATTCACACACTAGTATTCACACACTAGTATTCACACTAGTATTCACACACTAGTATTCACACACTAGTATTCACACACTAGTATTCACACACTAGTATTCACACACTAGTATTCACACACTAGTATTCACACACTAGCGTTACTAGGAATTACCTTGCAAAAAAATGGAATAGTCTGCAAGAATACAGAAGTTAAATAAAATTCCATTTCAACTTACTCTGTTGATTGTCTGTAGGGCTGGTCTTTATGCAGAGGGGACATTGAGGAAAAAACATCTAATAGAACATTCAGAATTTCCAAACGTGGGTCTATTGTAGACCCAATTACTCTCCCCTTACCTCGTGTCAAAATAAAAGTCCTGCATGGCCCCATACCCTCACAAAAGATAGCAAGAACTTTTATTTTGACATGAGGTAAGCAGAGAAGAACTGACCTCGCTGAGGAACTGCATGGGTCGACAACAGATCCACGTTTGGAAAGTGTTTAATTATACGTTCCATTAGATGTTTGTTTTTTCTCAAATTCCCCCCAACATAAGGTCGAAGCCTACAGACAATCGGCAGAGTAAGATGAAAGTTTATTTTATTTAACTTCTGGCTTTTGGCGGACTATTCTGTTTTTTGCAAGCGAATTCCCAGCAACCCTAGTGTGTAAATACTAGCGTTTCTAAAAGCAGCTAGGTTACCTTATATTGTATTCAGTGTTTGTCTATATGAGCTAGCCATGTTTAAAGCTGCAATATGTAACTTTTTGGGTGACCTGACAAAATGTACATAGAAATGTGAGTTATAGATATGTCATTCTCATTGAAAGCAAGTCTAAGAAGTGTTAAATCTGTTATGTGTGCTATTTCTATGCTTCCCATTCTTCAATTTAGTTTTTAGTCTTTTACTTTTTTACTTTTGTACACCAGCTTCAAACAACTGAAAATACTATATTATTGGTTATGGAAAAGATATTTCACAGCGGTTTAAATGGTACAATGATTCTCTACACTATTCTTGCTTTTGTTGTCACTTAAACTGAAATTAGGTGGACTATTCGACTTTTAACAGACTTGATTATTTGTCACATGTAATAGTGGGTATCATGGTAATTCTAAACATTATATTTATACAGTATCTGCGTTTCATCTCACTGAATACACCCCCAATGATTGTTGTGTCCATCAGGAGGGAGTGAAAACAGAAAACAACGACCACATAAACCTGAAGGTGGCGGGACAGGATGGGTCGGTGGTGCAGTTCAAGATCAAGAGACACACGCCGCTCAGCAAACTCATGAAGGCGTACTGTGAGAGACAGGTGAGTCTGACATGGCAACCATGATGATGCCACTGAGTGCACAACATCAGCAGCGGTATCAGAGGGCAAGGTTGAGCTACTACCATATTGGTTATACCTATCAAGTCCTTTTGAATCTGCATAATGTGCCGAGGGGGTAGAGGTGGTTTCTGGACAGAGGCCAAGCCATAAGCAACTAGCAGCACCTCTACCCTATACATAGGGCCAGGGCCAGTATTCATAAAGTGTCTCAGAGTGGGAGTGCTGATCAAGGATCAGGTCCCGCTCTGTCCATGTCGTTTATTCATTGTGATCTAAACGGGCCAAGTCAAAACTGGTCCTATGTCATCATTCTCCTCCAGAGAGGAAGAGGAATGATGAATATTCCTGCAAAATGTCTATTTAGAATTTATTATCGCACACTGTATTGCACAATTCCCTGGCACATTTGTAAATATCCTACTTCAATTCGTTTGAGTGCCTCCTTGTATCTTAGGAACATTTTAATCCTCGTTCTTATTCATTGAGTTTTCTTTTTAGTAGTCTTTTATTTACTTAATTACTTTCCTATTGTCGAGAGGTGAACCTGTAATTAAGCATGTATTTGCACTGTGTACTCCACGTATGTCATGTGTAAAGGTATATTACTAATACACTTGAACTCTGAGATGCTTTATGACTATGGGCCCAAAAACTTTTCCCTAATGACCTGACCTGAAAAAAGTCCTGACCCTAACTATGGGAATACAGGGGTTGATGAAAGATGACAGCTCATATTATCCAGTGAGGACAAGGAAACTCATTGAAGAGAGAACACAATACATGCACCCTTTTATACACTTGTATCTCTTTGATCTGTTCACTGTCAGATGTAGTCGACATTGTCTGTGACAGGAGACGAGCGCTATGGGCTGTGTTGTCTTCATCATATTATCATCTTCCTTTTCATCGTCCTCATTATTCCAGTGTCCAGCTCTATGTGTGGTTAAGACCGTTGGGCCAGTAACTGGAAGGTCGCTGGTTCGAATCCCTGAGCTGAATAGGTGAAATATATTTTTGGTGTCTTTGAACAAGGCTCTTAACCCTAATTGCTCCTGTAAGTCGCTCTGGATAAAAGCGTCTGCTAAATTACTAAAATGTCATTTAGTAATGACTCTGTACTGTCCACTCTTCTGATTTTAGTTCTTGAATCACTTTTTATTTGGTCAAATACCCTTTATTTTAATATGCACCAAATGTACTTGTCATATTCAATGCAATGTGCATTAGTAAGGCTTAAGCTTAACTTGCCTATCTCTCTGGCTGTAGGCTGATTAGTAAATACTAAGCCTTACTGCTGAATCATTATGGCCAATCTGATCTGTGCAATTTATGAGCTTACAGGCTAATTGAGGGGATTTACACTGCATTACCTAATAAGTACTTTTAAAATAGGGTTCTTGGCTTTGGATTCTCCCAACATATCAAAGGTCTTTTTGTTCTCTTCCCTAGTGCACTTGGAGCTGTTCTGTTTTACATGTCTTTTTGAATGATTGTGTTCATGCTGCTTGCACTGGCAAGTACAGAGATGTAGAGATGGAGGCAGAGATGTAGCAACTGAGCCTTTGCTCTCTAGTGCTAGGCCTGTCTTATCCAGGCTTGCCCAGGCCTAATCTCAATGCAGTGTGTGCGTGCCCACCCATAATGGATCTTGTGTGTCTCTTTAGACCAGTGAAGTCATGGAAGTAGGCCAGGCTCTACAGGCTTTGTTGAGTAGAAGCCACTTCCCTCCCTATCCTGTTGTTTCTTCCTTTATCTGATAAAAATGAGGTCGGCCAACGTGGATATGGAGTGGCAATATAGTAACGCCCTTCCCTATCTCCTTATCCCTTCCTCTCTGCAGTGTTTTCATTCACAAAGTAGAGAAGCGACAGGAGTTTTTAAAGGAATGGCCAACCTTGCTTCCTCAGTGCCGTACACTATTAATGGATTGCTTGGCAAGGGTTGGGCAAACGTTGTTTTCTTTGGACATTTTACTTGGAGAGATTGTTTTGTGCCAGACAGTTTAATGGAATTTAGTATCTGTGTGTCTGTGTCTGTAGGGGTTGACAATTAGGCAAATCCGGTTCCGGTTCGATGGACAGCCTATAAACGAGACAGACACACCTGCACAGGTAAGCCTGGAGTCTTATGGGAGGAACTGATTTATTATGTCAATTCACTCTATTTCGCTTGAACAACACCATTCCAGCAATAATACATTAGACATTTCTCCCTGTTTTGAGAATACCAATGAACATTTGTGCATATCAAAAGAATGTTAAATGCAAAATGTCTTCTAATGAAAGTTTTCCATTCACGGCTAATTAATGTACATTTTTGTCATGAATGCCATGTCATCTAATGAAATCGGGTTTTTATATCAAATTGACTTAATTTCCTTCCTTTTTCCTTTCAGTTGGAAATGGAGGATGAAGATACGATCGACGTTTTCCAGCAACAGACAGGAGGCCTCTACTAGCATGTGAAGTACTCCCCCACATCTTCCTCCACCCCCCAGACGGCTGCTTTGCAGCTTGTCCCATTTTCCACCACAGAACCAATACCATGCGGAAGACGTCCTGCTCACAGTTATACATAACTGTTGATGTCTAGTGTTTTCATTCTTGCCTTTGTTTCCTTCCTGTTTTGTACATAAACAACCTCCGCTAAAACAACTCAGATTTGAGTAACATTCATACAAGGTGTGCTGCGAATAAACGCTGTAACATCCAGCTCTTAAAAAGTCCATTGTTTTGGTGACTTGTTGGTTCACCTATTCAGAGATCAAGAAAAGCTATTTTCCACCCATTCACTGTTTGAGAATAAGACTGGTTTGTTATTCAACTTAATTTTCTGTTGTCGGTTTCAGAAAATTGGTTTTATATCTTTTTTATATAGTAGTGGTTGTGTAGAATGAAACATGTCTTGAACATAGTTTGACTAGGCCATGCTTGTAATAAGGAAACCCTGAAGAGATGTTTTAGTCCAGGTAAACATCTGTATTGTCTCATAAATGTCTTGTTAAAATAAAGTTATTCTCTCTTTTTAACCAAACTCAATTTATTTTGTCTCTGTTTCGTGGGTGACTGGGTCATTAAAACTGGTGAAAATATTTGTAATCATTCATTTTAAGAGTGCGTCCTTGTGCGTACAACAGCTCATGCTCACCAATCCCCCTTTTCAGTATGAAAACATAATTATGGAGATTTTATCAGTGAAAAACCACCACAGTGATTGAACTGTAAAGCTTGATGATCTCCACTGACTGTATAAAATACAACGTAGCAATGTTGGCACTGTCAGTGTAAAGAGTCACTCAAAATGGGGAAAGAGGATGTTAGGACAGTGGGACTATTGTATGAAGACAAGCCAAACAAGTATAGTAACTCTTGAGTAACATTGTGTCCATACTCATCATCATTGGATAACATATTGATTCTGTAAAGATACTGACAGCATTTTTATCTAAATCAATAACTAATATAAGAAACAGAATGGGAATGAAACTGGTAGTAAATAGCACTTCATATGATTTAAGGTGACTTTTTGAGACAATTGCTTCGCACAGGGGGGAGAATGTTGCCTTTCAAAGAAAAACGATTGACGTCGACTGGTGGTATGTGCCACCAACCAGAAAGAGGGTCGGTAAGGGTCCGTCCAACCAGAGCGAGTGGAACTGTGGTGGGCTGGGACTTATGGGCTGGGATAACTTGTCGCTGCGCTCTTCCTTCTGGTCTCTCGGGCGCTCAGTCGGGTGGAGTCAGTATTTCAGTTTCTGTGTGTGTCCTGCGGAGGATTTAGAAAATCACATTTTTGTAGTTTATCGTGTTACATATCGAAATACGAAAGTAGCGAATTAGACAGTCGAAATGACGACGACAAAAACATTTCAAGGGATGGATCCCGGTGCGAAAAGCAGTTCCAGGTAAAAATGAAATCCGGAAAATCTTCATGGACAAACAAAAGAAAATGGGATCCACTTACCAGCCAGTATTGGAAGCTAACCGTCCAGTTGTTGGGCGGGTGATTTTTCCTGATTTAGCTAAATTGTATTAATGGCACAATTTGTCTTTGTAATTAGCTGATATGATGGTGTGAAGAGGGCATTTGGGCTAGTAGCGGCATCAGCGACCTGGTTACTGCTGCTAGCGATTCCATCTACCACACCAGAGGCCCGTGGCGTTAGTGGAAGTTGAGATTTAGCTTTGAAAATGAGCTGTTTAGTGTAAAGGACTCGGCATCAGGACACATTTAAACAGAATGGACAATTTGAGGACAACTTAGCTAATCACATAGCTATCTATAGTAGTTGTCTGTCTGGACTGCAACTTGTTTTGTTAACTTGTCTACTTCGCTAGCTAGTGACTGGTATGGATTGCTAGCTCACATTCTGGCTAGCAGCAAGCTCAGCTGTCGCGTAACACTTATTTGCAGAAACAAGCACTTGCTCTTCGTTTGCAAGCTCCAAACCCTATAGTCTGTAGGCCTCTGGTGCCCCAAAACTGGGTAACTTGTTAGTTAGGGAGCTAGATTTGCCTACATGCCAAGTTCAGCTCCTTTTATGGATGTTTCTAAGAATACGGCTGACTCAAATGTATTAGGAGTTAATTAAATCCTTTTAAAATATGTATTGTCTAGGTTGTGAGGACTTATTTGAGGCCAAGGGTCTGCACGCAATCAACTTTGTTTCATTGCCAGAAAAACTGATGCACCGCGTGCATTCATGCTATAGTATGGGACCTCCTGCCTTTGCGGCGGCTGGATGGCATGGGGAAGAAAAATAGTCCGTTTTATCAACCCGTGTTGCGTTTCGGGCAGGCCGGACAATAGGCTATTTCGTTAACCCAAAACGTGAGCTGTAACACCGTTTTTGGCTGGATAGTTTTGCTACAAGTAGTCCAACTGTGAAATCATAACCCTTCTTTCCGGTATTTGTATTCCAGCTAGCTACGTTGTCGACTAATTGGTGGCTAATGCGGGTTTTACTTGGGTGGGGGGGCTTAGCTAAGCCGGCAAATCTTTGCTCGGTTCATCTTTGCTTTAGCCATCTTGGTCGGCCCTACTGCTGACCAGTCTAAAAATGCAGGCTTTCCCGACAGCAGCAATCCAACTTTGGCAGCCTTTGGTAATAGCAGATAAGGTCATCAAAGGCTTTCAATATATGTGACAGCATCAGGGTCGCTATCTTTTCAATCAATCTAACGTTACTGTTGAACAACTGTCGAGTTGTCCCACTTTTCTAACCACAGTGCCTCTCACAGGAAATATTTTCCGTTTCATTGTTGGGTGGGGTCTCAAATAGCCTTTTCTCTTTTCAGCCTAGTGGAAAGCATGAGCTCATCTTAGCTATCACACAAGGGTTAACAAGTCTGCTTTGGACATTACATGAACTAATCGTGGCATACATACAGCACCAGCAATAACCAAATCCAGTTCTTTCATCTCGGCCACTGTCTTGTTTTTTACCCCATGGTGGGAGGGAAGTTGATTTTTGTATCCCGTCTGCCTTTGGACAGCTGCCTGGTGTCAGCTGGTGCATTCAGCAGTCTGGAGCTGAATAGAGGGGAGGAGGGGTCGGGGAATGGCTCTGCAAACGCATCAATTCCTCCACCCGACTGTCCTTAGTCAAGGGGAAAAAGGCTTTCCTTCTCATTCTTGTGACCCTTCTGTTCGCTAGGAGGAAAAAATGTCGGTTTGGAAGTGGACTTTGTGGGCTGTGGTTATCCTCTCTCGCCTTTTTGCTATTCAGATCACATATTAAGTCTATCTGATGTTTTCTTTTACCTTGACATTGTTCCATGTGCTTAAGCGCAGGCCATGTCCAGCCATGATCTAGCTTAGATTTCTCCAATCAAATGTTGGAACGGCTATGCTGTCTGGAATGATAGTCATCCCATGTGTAACTGCTGCGGAATTTCTGCTGAGCTCAAATCAGCGACTGGCTAGCCTGGCAGATTGCAGGCGCGTGGAGTCAGCTGTAGCCAGGAGAGATTGGGAGTATCCCTCGGTCTGACAGCTGGGGCTTAGGGAGTGGACCCTACTGTGAATGGAGAGAAAGAGGGGACTGGAGCAATGAGGTGTCTGTGTGGCCTCAGAGCAATATGTTTGGATTTGTCGTGTAATGATTTCAGCAGTGCTGCCGCTGATCACTAGTGTGTGACATGGTCTTGTGTATTTAGAATGTCCTGGGAGAGGGGGTGTCAGTTCAATAGTGTGTGTGGCAGTCAGTCAAATGACAGTCCTGACCCTCCCTTTGTTGTCCTGCAGGGTGCTGCGGCCGCCGGGCGGGGCCTCCAACATATCGTTCGGCACAGACGAAACCCCCCCTGTACGCAAGAACAAATTGGGCTCCAACATTTTCCTAGAGCCCGACGATCCCCACGCCCATCGGAGGAGCAACCCACCCGGTACTTCCTAGCTACTCACATTGGTTCAAAACCAGTGTACGCACACATCCAACAAACATTCACTGGGGCAGGGTACAAAAATGTGGCATGGCAAGAGAATACCCACACACATTGAGTGCTCGAACAATGGGCCCAAAATGGGAATCATGCTGACAAAGACCCTTTGGTGTAAAACTATGTGGGCATTCATTCAATCAGTGTCCAGACTCCAGTCAATCATATTGGATAATGTGCATAGTGTACTGTTTTTCCACCTGACCTACATAGACTGACTTGTAGTACAGCAGGGCCTTGATGTGGGAGCCACCTCTGTCTGTCAGGCTGGATCTGGCTGACCCTCCCTGGCTCTAGTAGTGTACACATGTAAAAGAAGGGTGTGGTAGGAACTGATCTCACATGGCACAGGATCACATGTTTTCACAATCGCATCACCTCTATGTAGTAATCCATTTACTGTTGTAGTGGCGTATCTCTGCCCACGCATGAAGTGTGGAGAATGTGGTGTGCATGTGTGTGTTAACTGTAACCTCTGACCTTCGGAGCCGACAGCTGCATGCAGTGTTCACACTCTGCCTTCCTGCTATTCCACATTGTCTCAGGCTAGGTTCAAGTTCAGTTCAGACAAACGACCGGTGTCATGGTATGCACATTTCAATGGATACACCTGGATTATTTGGTTAGGTTGGCTTCAGTGCCGTCTCGTCTGGAAGTTGAGTACTTGGTCTAGGCTAGCCTATATTTAATTAAAATTGCATTAGTCGATATATTTCCATGAATATACATGGATTTTCTGGTGTGTTTAGGTCGGGATATTCTTGGATTGCATGCACTGTTTTCGCTGTTAGTAGGCTATAGGATGTTGTTTTAGGCTGCTGTTTGCCTAATGACATCACAATCTGGAAATGTAGCCAAAGAGATTTCTCTTGGCTCCGTGAATGTAGAAGATAGCCAACAATGTATCGTTGTTTCTTTGGTCTTCAACTTCAAGGATAGTCACGGGAGGTCACTAACCTTGAGGTTAGAATGCATGACCATGCATGAATATACACTTAAAGGAGTAGTTCACTATTTTACAACTTTGTTAGATGGTTCCTCACCCTGAAAGTAGTCTGGGCCAAGACAAAAACGTTAATCTGTTGTTCAGTTTTCTTTAAACCGCCACTACAAACTTCAGCTAACCTCAGCCACTACAAAATGTCAAGATCACCTGAATTCAATTCAAATCAACTCCATATTTTGTTTGTTACCTAAAGGTGATTTGGCCTTTAAAAAAAAAGAATTATAGAAACATGCTCGCATGCCCCCATCACTTCCATTGATTGTGTCTGTCTAAAGAACTGAACCATGAATTAGTTTCTCCTGGCTCATAGACTACTTTCAGAGTGAGGAACCATCTAACGTCAAGTTGTAAAATGGTGACCACGTCCTCAACATGTATGATCATACTTACTTTACACAACCATAATGACATATTTGGTTGTGAAGTTCCTCCCACTTGGTGTAGTAGAATATATGCCGCGATGTAGCATTGTGGTATTTAAATTCAGCCTTTGGCCTCTGCTTACATTGCTTTTGCCATAGCCTTTTCTGGTGATGCCCGGTTAAACTCACCATGGCCTTGAGATGATCCTTAGTGGGTTTTATTCAAGGGCCAACTCCCAGCCCCACACAAGCCATTCTGCAGTCAGAGCAGTACCGTAGGCCATCATTGTAAATAAGAATTTGTTCTTAACTGACTTGCCTAGTTAAATAAAAAAGTACTGAGCTTCATAACAAGCCACTGAACCAGTGTGACTTATCTCTGCCTGTTTATCTTTTAGCCTCAGAAATGGGAACTGTGACGCACATTTTGGAATTACACTCCATAAAAAAATATCCGGGTGAAGATTTGGTCATGAAGTACCTCCTACATAATGGCCAAAAATCCAGATGTTTCAGCTTAACATTGTACAGCTAGATATAGAACTACATCAATCTCAATGTTTAATTTAAATGTAATGGCACTATAGTCAATTAAAGCATCACTTATTGGCCATGTCCAAGGTTTATGTCCCATTGCCAAAGCTAATGTAAAAGCATTAAAGCAGTCATTCAGCAGGGCCTGATAAACAGATGCAGAGCCATAATAAAGGAGACCTTGTTGAGTCACTGTGCCATTACTTCACAATGCTTTCTCCTCTCACTTCATTAACAAGCAGTGATATATTGACCAAGAATCATCCCTTTGTCTGGCTTTGTTCCTTCTAGTCATAGATGGCAGGTAGACCAATCTGTTGACTTCCCATTGTGTCTACTGTACAGTTGTTGCTCAGTGGGAGTTTGTATGGGACTGTAGCCTAGCTTAAATGTTGGCCAAAATGCCCTTTCGCTGAGTGGGGTATGTGGGTTAGCCTATGAGTTTTGGCTCAGCATTTGTCTGGATTAGCCTACATCCACTGGCTGCTTTGCTGCTTGGTCTGTTGGTATCTGTCTGAGACTGATAGGTAGGCCATCAGATTTGTTTACATTAGTGGTTTTCTGCATTTTCTCATGTCATCTTGGCAAATAGTTCCTAGCAGCATTATGCTCAGTAAAAACATTGCCATACTGCATGTTAGTCACTCAGTTCCACTTAAACAGGAATGCACCACAAATCAAGATGGTAAAGCAAACTGTTACCAGCCTTCCACACCAGTCTTTAATCCATTTAGACCCATTCAACCAAATTGTAAAATCCGGCCAGTGAATACGTTTGTTTTGATCAATGAAATGTAAAGTGGAAACAACCCGTAAAGAAACTCATGTTTTTATTAGCACTTCTAGCATTGACACTCCATTAACTCATTAGGCCTAACACTAGTCCCTATCACTGACCTAAACCCTTCTCTCCGAGAGCTACTGTGTACGCAGGCTATTACTCCAACCCTGTTGTTACTCACCCGAGTCAGTTCATCAAGGTCCTGGTCAGCAGCTAATTAGTAGAATCAGGTGTGCTGGAAAACCTACAGGAGGTAGCTCTCCCAGAGGAGGTCTGCTTTACAGAACTCTAGTAGTGAGGTCATCTCCTCTGACTCATTTGTGAAGTCTGAGTCATCACTTATTAACTGGGTGTTGTTTCTCTCCGTAGGCGGGACGGCCAAGGGTACTCTGTGCGGAGAACCGTCCGCCCCCCTTAGACGGTGCCAGCAGCCGCTCCTCTTCCCCAAAAACAATGAGACAGACGAGGTCATCACCTCCATCAACGTTCCTTTAGGGGTAAGGGTGAGGGGTCACTGACATTGACTTGTGTCGGCCATTGTTTTATTCATAGATGTAATGTGTGTGTTTTCCACTGGTAAGACACTTGACTTGGTTTCTACAAGTCTCCTGTCATGGATGGTTTTCAGTGATTCTCAGTCCTGTGTTTTTGAACTGACTTAAATGTCGTTGATGTAGTAAAATGACTCAGCCAAAATAAAGTAAAATGCTGACTGTTATTATTCTCCATCTGACAGGTTGAGGAGTGCCAGCAGGCAAACAATGGTAAGTATCTCTGGTTCCATTTCGAATGGCAGTATTTTAATATGGTATTTATGTACAGTACCAGTCAAAAGTTTGGACACACCTATTCATTCAAGGGTTTTTCTTTATTTGTACTATTTTCTACATTGTAGAATAATAAAGAACACATCAAATATGAAATAACACATATGGAGTCATGTAGTAACCAAAAATGTGTTAAACAAATCAAAATATATTTTAGATTCTTCAAAGTAGCCACCCTTTGCCTTGACAGCTTTGCACACTCTTGGCATTCTCTCAATCAGCGTCATGAGGTAGTCACCTGGAATGCATTTCAATTAACAGGTGTATCTTTCTAAAAGTTATTTTGTGGAATTTCTTTCCTTTATGTGTTTGAGCCAATCAGTTGTGTTGTGACAAGGTAGGGGTGGTATACAGAAGATGGTCCTATTTGGTAAAATACCAAGTCCATATTATGACCAGAACAGCTCAAATAAGCAAAGAGAAATGACAGTCCATTCCTTTGACGGACCTTCATGTGTTAATCTGGAAAATTAAGAGCTTTTAAAGTTTATTCAAGTGCAGTCACAAAAACAATGAAATACTATGATGAAACTGTCTCATGAGAACCGCCACAGGAAAGGAAGACCCAGAGTTACCTCTGCTACAGAGGATAAGTTCATAAGAGTTACCAGCCTCAGAAATTGCAGCCGGAATAAATGCTTCAGAGTTCGAGTAACAGACACATCTCAACATCAACTGTTCAGAGGAGACTGCGGGAATAAGGCCTTCATGGTTGAATTGCTGCATGGAAACCACTACTAAATGACACCAATAAGAGACTTGCTTGGGCCAAGAATCAGGAGCAATGGACATTGGACCAGTGGAAGTCTGTCCTTTGGTCTGAGGAGTCTAGATTTTAGATTTTTGGTTCCAACCACCGTGCCTTTGTGAGACGCAGACTAGGTGAACAGAGTATCTCCGCATGTGTGGTTCACAGCATGAAGCGTGGAGGCGCTTTGCTGCTGACACTGTCTGATTTATTTAAAATTCAAGGCACACTTAATCAGCATGGCTACCACAGAATTCTACAGCAATACGCCATCCCATCTGGTTTGTGCTTAGTGGGACTATCATTTGTTTTTCAACAGGACAATAACCCAACACACCTCCAGCTGTGTAAGGGCTATTTGACCAAGAAGGAGAGTGATGGAGTGTTGCATCAGATGACCTGGCCTCCACAATCACTTGACCTCAACCCAATTGAGATGGTTTGGGATGAGTTGGACTGCGGAGTGAAGGAAAAGCAGCCTACAAGTGCTGAGCAGATGTGGGAACTCCTTCAAGACTTTTGGGAAAAGCATACCGGGTGAAGCTGGTTGAGAGAATGTCAAGTGTGCAAAGCTGTCATCAAGGCAAAGGGTTGCTACTTTGAAGTATCTAAAACGAATCGTCCTCGCTGTCAACGCGTTTTATTTTCAGCAAGCTTAACATGTAAATATGTGTATGAACATAAGATTCAACATCTGAGACACAAACTGAACAAGTTCCACAGACATGTGACTAACCTAAATTGAATAATGTGTCCCCGAAATCAAGGGGGGGTCAAAAGTAACTGTCAGAATCTGGTGTGGCCACCAGCTGCATTAAGTACTGCAGTGCATCTCATGGACTGCATCAGATTTGCCAGTTCTTGCTGTGAGATGTTACCCCACTCTTCCACCAAGGCACCTGCAAGTTCCTGGACATTTCTGGGGGGAATGGCCCTAGCCCTCACCCTCCGATCCAATAGGTCCCAGACGTGCTCAATGGGATTGAGATCCGGGCTCTTCGCTGGCCATGGCAGGACACTAACATTCCGGTCTTGCAGGAAATAACACACAGAATGAGCAGTATGGCTGGTGGCATTGTCATGCTTGGGGGTCATGTCAGGATGAGCCTGCAGGAAGGGTACCACGTGAGGGAGGAGGATGTCTTCCCTGTAATGCACAACGTTGAGATTGCCTGCAATGACGACAAGCTCAGTCCGATGGTGCTGTGACACACCGCCCCAGACTATGACGGACTCTCCACCTCCAAATCGATCCCGCTCCAGAGTACAGGCCTCGGTGTAATGCTCAGTCCTTCGACGATAAACGCAAATCCGACCATCACCCCTGGTGAGACAAAACCGCAGCTCGTCAGTGAAGAGCGCTTTTTGCCAGTCCTGTCTGGTCCAGCGACGGTGGGTTTGTGCCCATAGGTGACATTGTTGCCGGTGATGTCTGGTGAGGACCTGCCTTACAACAGGCCTACAAGCGCTCAGTCCAGCCTCTCTCAGCCTATTGAGGACAGTTTGAGCACTGATAGAGGGATTGTGCGTTCCTGGTGTAACTTGGGCAGTTGTTGTTGCCATCCTGTACCTGTCCCGTAGGTGTGATGTTGGATTTACTGATCCTGTGCAGGTGTTACACGTGGTCTGCCACTGCGAGGACATTCAGCTGTCCGTCCGTCTCCCTGTAGTGCTGTCTTAGGTGTATCACAGTACTGACATTGCAATTTATTACCCTGGCCACATCTGCAGTCCTCATGCCTCCTTGCAGCATGACTACGGCACTATCACGCAGATGAGCAGTGACCCTGGCCATCTTTCTTTTGGTGTTTTTCCAGAATCAGTAGAAAGGCCTCTTTAGTGTCCTAAGCTTTCATAACTGTGACCTTA
Organism: Oncorhynchus mykiss; assembly: GCF_013265735.2. Taxonomy (NCBI): domain Eukaryota; kingdom Metazoa; phylum Chordata; class Actinopteri; order Salmoniformes; family Salmonidae; genus Oncorhynchus; species Oncorhynchus mykiss. Next base: position 86,867,554 of record NC_048576.1, on the reverse strand, counting down.
ATTTTCTTCCGTCTGTAAGCTGTTAGTGTTTTAACAAACGTTCCACAGGTGCATGTTCATGAATTGTTAATGGTTCATTGAACAAGCATGGGAAAGTGTTGTAACCATTTACAATTAAGATCTGTGAAGTTATTTGGATTTTTACAAATTATTTTTGAAAGACGGGGTCCTGAAAAATATACTTTTTAACTACATGATTTCATATGCCATTTAATAGTTTGTCTTTACTATTTACTTTACTATAGTGAAAATAAAGGAACCCTTGAATGAGTAGGTGTTCAAATCTTTGACTGCTACTAAAATAATTTAGATTCCAATGATGAATCTCATTGAAGTCTTTTGAAGAGACACCACTTAAAAGAAGTCCCTACCAGACTGGAAGGAAAGATTCCACATTCCTCGTTCTCTCAGCTGTCTAAACAGCAGTGCATGACTCCCATTAGTTACAAATGGCCACAATGAATGGCATCATGGTCGACCGTGGCAGCTCTGATAATTCCAGCCTTTTTTAAACATGGTCATGTCTCTCCTTTTGTTTTCAACAATGACATTTGTCATACCTGGGAAGTTTGTCCTGACCTTGTTGATCTAACCAGGAGAAACTCTGGTGTCCCAGTTATACAACACATGACTCATAGAGGGCTTTTATTAAGGCTTTTTATTTTTAGGGAACACCTTGTAGTCACAACTCAGATTCTCTTTGATCCAGTTGTGCCCTTTCATAATGTCTGTGGTCAGTCATCTGTTCTGTAATGATATAATGCTGTTCCTATGAGGAGCAAGGATATTTATTAACTTCCAGGTGCTGCAAACATTAGTGATAGTGTGTTCTTTGGATAATGGAGGGTTAAGGCATTCCACTGTTATGGTCTTGTCTAAGCACTGTAGACGGGGGCTTGAAATGGTACTGGACTGGCAGCGGACCCTGGGAGGATCTTGTCTGATCCCTCCAAGTGTTTGACTGACACTGATGTTGTACAATTTTCAGGTGTAAAATGTAAGCCAAGCAGTGTTCTGAAGGAAAAAACACAGCTTTATGTTCCTTGATACCAAAATAGGCTTAGAAACACTGTCTTAGCACACACTTTGTCTACGTGCTGCTGTAAGCCCCTACCGACTCCATACTGTAATGGCTCTCAGGAAATTTGACTTTGAGATTCTATATCACTAATGGGCAATTGACAGCCTGTTTCTCCAGCAGCGTGATTTCATTCCAGATGAGATTTGCCTCATGGAGGACTGTAGAGTTCAATTTATTGCATCTGCTTTGATTTGAGTTATGCTAGTACATTTATGCACATTTTACTGAATCTATCCCTTGCTATTGTTGATCTATCATTTGGAAAGTGGTAGCAGGACCCATCAGGTTGTCCTTGCTACAACCAAAGTGCTACTGTTATCAGACATCCTATCAATTCAAGGTTTGGATGATATTTACACTGAACATAAATATAAATGCAACATGTCAAGTGTTTGTTTCATGACCTGAAATATAAAATCCCAGAAGTGTTCCATATGAAGAAATATCTTCTCTCATTGTGAACAACTTTGTTTACATCCCTTGTGAGCATTTCTCCTTTGACGAGAACCCATCCACATGACAGGTGTAGCATATCAAGAAGCTGATTTAAACAGCCTGCTCATTACACAGGTGCACCTTGTGCTGGGGACAGTAAAAGGCCAGTTTTGTCACTATGCCTCAGATGTCTCAAGTTGAGGAAATCTCCACTAGAGCTGTAGCCAGATAATTTAATGGTCATTTCTCTACCATAAGCTGCCTCCAATGTCGTTTTAGGGAATGTGGCAGTGTCCAACCGCTGAGCATGTGTATGGTGTCTTGTGGGCAAGTGGTTTGCTGATGTCAATGTTGTGAACAATGTGCCCTGTTTGTGGCTGCGAGGTTATGTTATAGGCAGATAAGCTAAGGACAACGAACACAATTGTAATGCTTAGATGGCAAGATCCCAAGGCCCATTTCTTTTGAAGGTATCTGTGACCAACAGATGCATATCTGTATTCCCAGATTAGGGCCTAAATAATATATTTAAATTGACTGATTTTAGGTCATATGAAATGTAACTCAGTATATTCTTTACAATTGTTTCATGCAGCATTTTATATTTTTGTTCAAGATATGTGTTTGTGGAAGTGCTGTGCCTCTCTCCAGTCTAGCATTGCTAGATCATAGGCTGTGCTTACACAGGCAGCCCAATACTGATTTTATTAATTTAAAAAAAAGTATTACCACAATTGTCCTTTTGGGCAATCAGATCTGCTCTCTTGCCAATAATTGGGCCAAAGATCAGTTTGGTTGCCTGTGTGAACTCAACCTGAGTCATATCAGATCTCTGATCAGTGGGCCAGGTAGTTATGACCCTGATAGTGTCGTCTCCTCTGTGTTGTGTGGTAAAGTAGACTGCCCCGAGGAACCTGAAGAGAAGGAGCAGAAGGAGGAGGCACCACAGCCCTCTGCCCCCTCGGGAGTTGCCGCCAACGCAGCCGCCCCCTCCGGCCGAAGAAACCCCCCAGGGGGCATGTCCAGCCTCATCCTGGGTTGAGGTCTGGTTTTGTTGGAACGTTTTTATTTTTTAAAGAATTGCCCCATTTCCCCCTTCCCCACCTCAGTCCCACTGTTCTTCCCCACTGTCTGATACAATCCACCACGTCCCCTCTGAGCCATGGAATTTCCCCCCTACCTGCCAACCCCCTCATGTTTTTACTTTTTTCCTAATTAAAGAGAACCGTTGACAGAAGCACTTTATGTATCTCTTTTTCCCCTCCCCCCATTTCAGTCCATTCTGTAGTGTGCCTATATTGCGCCTGATGGAAAGGGCATGTTTTTGCTTGTCTCATTCTCGCCCTGTTGTAAATGGTAAAGAAAAGTATTCAAAAAAGATTTGATGCGTGAATTTCTAAATACAATAAAGATTGATATGAATTTGTTCATTTTGCTCCTGGTTTAATTTTTATTGGAGGAAATATGTATTTTGTGGCTCTCAAATGTTTTTAGTTATGCATGTTATACCACATGGATAATTTACTGTAAGCCAACTATTTGAAGCCATAAGTGAAAGATCTGAGTAACAATTTGGTCAGCCTGTTTTTTACAGATAAATCCCATTTTACATGTTAAGACACTTCCAAAGCACTTTTATAATAATGTCCACATGGGGGGGCTGATACCGTCTGGAACACATTCGGCGTGGGAATGAGTTGCCCCCTCCTTCCCATTGCTGGGAACAGTCAAAACTAGGCTGAACCATAAAGTGAAAGTATTTTCTTAGCTCGTAAGATTTGCCACGAGGACTGGACTATAGGGAGATTGGAATCAAATTGTAAGTATTTTGTTTATTGCTGCTGTAACTTTTGGTCGTAACTGAACAGTCTAGAAAAACGCATGACACACCTACATGTTTGTAGAGGTGTTGACTAACAGTAAAATCACACTATATGCTCCCAACAATTGAATGGGTCAACCCAAGAACAATAATTTCGGGAATGCAGTGGTTTTATTTATTTTTTTATCTCACTGTATTGCCATTCTTATCTAGTACTTTAATTTCGTTTTCTGCATTGTTGATTAGTGCCCGTAAGTAAGATTTTCACTGTTAGTCGACAAGTATTATTTGACAAATTTAGATTTTTGCCAAAACGTTGGTTGTTAGGTTTACTCTTTAAATTGTTGGGAGTGTATATAGTGTGAGACTTTATTTTTTGTACATTGACCCTGCTCGCTTTTAGTAAGCGAGCAAAAAAAGGCAATGCTTGTATTAGTCAATGCATATTATTCAGGCTATCCACTGTTGCTCTCATATTTTAATTTGGCTCAACCACTGATTGTCAGGTGTGAACCCTTTCCTGTGGAGAGACCACAGTTTCACAGAACCCCTGTTTGTTTTTCTACTAAGGAGAAAGGCCTTAACATGGCGTTGGTCTTCAGCTTGTCCACTCTCATGTTTCTCCTCATCACTGGGATGGAGACATCCAAAAGTAAGTCATTATGCATGCACAATTTGTAATACTTTTGCCAACACCAAAACTTCCAAAATGCTCACAACGAATGGTCCAGGAGTTTTGTTTTATCCAAACTACACTGTCAGATGTAACATTTTCTGTACCACAGTCCTGTTTAATTGTGTTTTTCTATCTACTGCTTAAACAGGTCTAAGTCAGGGCCCAGAGTTGAAGCAGGTCATCCAGGTGGACTCTGGGAAGGATGCAGTCCTGGAGTGCTCTTTGAACTTCAATGGGATATCTCCTGGTAATGTAAACATAGAGCTGGTCGTGTGGCGGAGGTTGGACCAGAATGATCTTCACAAAGGTGGACCTGTGTTCAAATGCAACATATTCAATCAACAATCCTCCAATCCCAGGTTGCAGCTGAACCCAAAATATCAGCTTCCCATGCCACCTGCCAATGAGAAAGACAAAGTTGTGTCCCTGTTGGTCAAAGAAACCCAGCCTGAAGACGAGGGTCCGTATGAGTGTGTGGTGAACACTGACAGTGGAATCACACATTGTAACTTCATGCTGAAGGTCACAGGTAACCTCACAGTTCAGCTCACAGGTAACCTCACAGGTCAGCTCAAAGCTTTTGGAGTCCCAACGTTTATAGGTCGGGCCCTGAGTATTTCCCAGTCAGGAAAAACGAAGGGCTTTACACATACGCTGCTCAAAAAAATAAAGGGAACGCTAAAATAACACATCCTAGATCTGAATGAATGAAATATTCTTATAAAATTATTTTTTCTTTACATAGTTGAATGTGCTGACAACAAAATCACACATTGTCAATGGAAATCAAATTTATCAACCCATGGAGCTCTGGATTTGGAGTCACACTCAAAATTAAAGTGGAAACCCACACTACAGGCTGATCCTACTTTGATTTAATGTTCTTAAAACAAGTCAAAATGAGGCTCAGTAGTGTGTGTGGCCTCCACGTGCCTGTATGACCTCCCTACAACCCCTGGGCATGCTCCTGATGAGGTGGCGGATGGTCTCCTGAGGGATCTCCTCCCAGACTGGGACTAAAGCATCCGCCAACTACTGGACAGTCTGTGGTGCAACGTGGCGTTGGTGGATGGAGCGAGACATGATGTCCCAGATGTGCTCAATTGGATTCAGGTCTGGGGAACGGGCGGGCCAGTCCATAGCATCAATGCCTTCCTCTTGCAGGAACTGCTGACACACTCCAGCCACATGAGGTCTACAATTTTCTTGCATTAGGAGGAACCCAGGGCCAACCGCACCAGCATATGGTCTCACAAGGGGTCTGAGGATCTCATCTCGGTACCTAATAGCAGTCAGGCTACCTCTGGCGAGCACATGGAGGGCTGTGCGGCCCCCCAAAGAAATGCCACCCCACACCATGACTGACCCACCGCCAAACCGGTCATGCTGGAGGATGTTGCAGGCAGCAGAAAGTTCTCCACGGCGTCTCCAGACTGTCATGTCTGTCACATGTGCTCAGTGTGAACCTGATTTCATCTGTGAAGAGCACAGGGCGCCAGTGGCGAATTTGCCAATCTTGGTGTTCTCTGGCAAATGCCAAACGTCCTGCACAGTGTTGGGCTGTAAGCACAACCCCCTCCTGTGGACGTCGGGCCCTCATACCACCCTCATGGAGTCTGTTTCTGACCGTTTGAGCAGACACATGCACATTTGTGGCCTGCTGGAGGTCATTTTGCAGGGCTCTGGCAGTGCTCCTCCTTGCACAAAGGCGGAGGTAGCGGTCCTGCTGCTGGGTTGTTGCCCTCCTACGGCCTCCTCCACATCTCCTGATGTACTGGCCTGTCTCCTGGTAGCGCCTCCATGCTCTGGACACTACTCTGACAGACACAGCAAACCTTCTTGCCACAGCTCGCATTGATGTGCCATCCTGGATGAGCTGCACTACCTGAGCCACTTGTGTGGGTTGTAGACTCCGTCTCATGCTACCACTACTAGAGTGAAAGCACCGCCAGCATTCAAAAGTGACCAAAACATCAGCCAGGAAGCATAGGAACTGAGAAATGGTCTGTGGTCACGACCTGCAGAACCACTCCTTTATTGGGGGTGTCTTGCTAATTGCCTATAATTTCCACCTGTTGTCTATTCCATTTGCACAACAGCATGTGAAATTTATTGTCAATCAGTGTTGCTTCCTAAGTGGACAGTTTGATTTCACAGAAGTGTGATTCACTTGGAGTTACATTGTTGTTTAAGTGTTCCCTTTATTTTTTTGAGCAGTGTAGTTTTGAATTCAAAGTGCCTTCCTCACACCCTAACACTGACCATTTAGTATTCTCCTTTTTGCATCATGATTTCCACTGTGCAGAGGATCCATCAAGAATTCTTGCTTTTCTCACATTAACCTCTATTAGTATCCAATATAAATTGACTTACCCTACAAACATGACCTAATTGATTGCATACCTGAATGTGACGTGATTTTCATTTATAATGATTCTGATTTTGTGTGTTAGTGTTACAGTACGAGACCAGCACTGAAAAGGAGATTCCAAAGAACAGTTACATGAGTGTGGCTGCTGTATGTGTGGTAGTAGGCTCTCTTGCCATTGGACTGCTGCTTCTCAAGCTGTTTCAAGCCAGAAGACTCAGACAAGGTGAGCACCCAGGGTCATGTCCATTAGGGCACACTGTTGCAAAAATGTTTCAAGAAGTTATTCAGATAGTTCTTCCCCATTTCAGACTGCTTCTTTCCATTTCATGCCTAGTGAACATGACCCTGCTTTACAGTCTCCACAGAGAGGAATGCAGAGTACTGGGAAGATTAGTAGAGTACTTTCTGTTCTGGCTAAATGCCAGGATGTTGCTGTAGAATAAGTGGAATGGAGAACTAACTCAGACAATATGACTTAGTTTAGTTTTTATTCTTTTAGTTTCTCTATTGCTCTCCTTCTCCTCCCCAGATGGGAATTCAGGATTTGTTATTCTATTGTCTCTGTAACAAATCACCAACCATGATAGAGCACACAGGATCAACCCCTGTAAAAGGTTGCTTCTGGTTTCCCTTTCCAGATGAACCAGTGACACAGGAAGACTCTGTTGTGGCAGAAGGTATGTTTGAGTATATTATATTTGTCTACCTAATGGAAGAGGATTCCTGTCAAAACAATCAAATTCATAGTCAAATGCAGTTTATAAAATGTGTATGGTAAAATAGTGTATAACAGTGTTGGTATTCCTGTTGTCCCCCATGGAACCAGAGCCTGAGGATACAGCAGTCCCAGCAGAGCACCAGGACAGGACTGTTTCCGTAGCGTCGGAGTGTTACCAGGAGTGTTACCAGGAGTGTTACCAGGAGTGTTACCAGGAGTGTTACCAGGAGTGTTACCAGGAGTGTTACCAGGAGTGTTACCAGGAGTGTTACCAGGAGTGTTATGATTCTGGCACTGTAATTAAAAGTATTCAACCCCTGTAGATTTCTTCACATTTTGTTACAATGAGGAATACAAATTGATTTAACTGTTATTCTGGAGATGGGATTTTGTCCTGGGTTTTGGTGGTGGGGAGTGCAGACAGGGCTGGAGAGAGCTGGCTGTGGTTATGTCCTGTGTTTTGGTGGTGGGGAGTGCAGGCAGGGCTGGAGAGAGCTGGCTGGGGTTTTGTCCTGTGTTTTGGTGGTGGGGAGTGCAGACAGGGCTGGAGAGAGCTGGCTGGGGTTTTGTCCTGTGTTTTGGTGGTGGGGAGTGCAGGCAGGGCTGGAGAGAGCTGGCTGGGGTTTTGTCCTGGGTTTTGGTGGTGGGGAGTGCAGGCAGGGCTGGAGAGAGCTGGCTGGGGTTTTGTCCTGTGTTTTGGTGGTGGGGAGTGCAGGTAGGGCTGGAGAGAGCTGGCTGGGGTTTTGTCCTGTGTTTTGGTGGTGGGGAGTGCAGGCAGGGCTGGAGAGAGCTGGCTGGGGTTTTGTCCTGTGTTTTGGTGGTGGGGAGTGCAGGCAGAGCTGGAGAGAGCTGGCTGGGGTTTTGTCCTGTGTTTTGGTGGTGGGGAGTGCAGGCAGGGCTGGAGAGAGCTGGCTGGGGTTTTGTCCTGTGTTTTGGTGGTGGGGAGTGCAGGCAGGGCTGGAGAGAGCTGGCCGGGGTTTTGGTGGTGGGGAGTGCAGGCAGGGCTGGAGAGAGCTGGCTGGGGTTTTGTCCTGTGTTTTGGTGGTGGGGAGTGCAGGCAGGGCTGGAGACAGCTGGCTGGGGTTTTGTCCTGTGTTTTGGTGGTGGGGAGTGCAGGCAGGGCTGGAGAGAGCTGGCTGGGGTTTTGTCCTGTGTTTTGGTGGTGGGGAGTGCAGGCAGGGCTGGAGAGAGCTGGCTGGGGTTTTGTCCTGTGTTTTGGTGGTGGGGAGTGCAGGCAGGGCTGGAGAGAGCTGGCTGGGGTTTTGTCCTGTGTTTTGGTGGTGGGGAGTGCAGGCAGGGCTGGAGAGAGCTGGCTGGGGTTTTGTCCTGTGTTTTGGTGGTGGGGAGTGCAGGCAGGGCTGGAGAGAGCTGGCTGTGGTTTTGTCCTGTGTTTTGGTGGTGGGGAGTGCAGGCAGGGCTGGAGAGAGCTGGCTGGGGTTTTGTCCTGTGTTTTGGTGGTGGGGAGTGCAGGCAGGGCTGGAGAGAGCTGGCTGGGGTTTTGTCCTGTGTTTTGGTGGTGGGGAGTGCAGGCAGGGCTGGAGAGAGCTGGCTGGGGTTTTGTCCTGTGTTTTGGTGGTGGGGAGTGAAGGCAGGGCTGGAGAGAGCTGGCTGGGGTTTTGTTCTGTGTTTTGGTGGTGGGGAGTGCAGGCAGGGCTGGAGAGAGCTGGCTGGGGTTTTGTCCTGTGTTTTGGTGGTGGGGAGTGCAGGCAGGGCTGGAGAGAGCTGGCTGGGGTTTTGTCCTGTGTTTTGGTGGTGGGGAGTACAGGCAGGGCTGGAGAGAGCTGGCTGGGGTTTTGTCCTGTGTTTTGGTGGTGGGGAGTGCAGGCAGGGCTGGAGAGAGCTGGCTGGGGTTTTGTCCTGTGTTTTGGTGGTGGGGAGTGCAGGCAGGGCTGGAGAGAGCTGGCTGGGGTTTTGTCCTGTGTTTTGGTGGTGGGGAGTGCAGGCAGGGCTGGAGAGAGCTGGCTGTGGTTTTGTCCTGTGTTTTGGTGGTGGGGAGTGCAGGCAGGGCTGGAGAGAGCTGGCTGGGGTTTTGTCCTGTGTTTTGGTGGTGGGGAGTGCAGGCAGGGCTGGAGAGAGCTGGCTGTGGTTTTGTTCTGTGTTTTGGTGGTGGGGAGTGCAGGCAGGGCTGGAGAGAGCTGGCTGTGGTTTTGTCCTGTGTTTTGGTGGTGGGGAGTGCAGGCAGGGCTGGAGAGAGCTGGCTGGGGTTTTGTCCTGTGTGTCGGTATCATTACATAAAATACTCTGTCAAAGTGGGTAAAAAATTATATTGTTTTTAAAGATTAATGAAAAATTAATCACTAAAATACTGTTACTTATTCTTGGGTAAGTTTCATAAGAGCTTTGCACACCTGTTTTGTGCAATATTTGTCCATATTTTCACATTTCTTCAATCTCTGTGACGGTGTTGGGTATCTTTGCTAGACAGCAATTTAAGTCTTGCCATAGATTTAAGCAGATCTAAGTACAGAACTGTAACTTGGCCACTCAGGAACTTCACTGTCTTCTAGGTAAGGAACAACAGTTTATATTAGGCTTTGTGTTTTAGATTATTGTCTGGCGGAACAGTGAATTCCTCTACCGGTGTCTGGTGTGAAGCAGGTTTTCCTCTAGGATTTTACCTGTGCTTTGCTCTATCCTGCTTCTTTTTATCCCCAAAAACTCCCCAGTATGTGCTGATGTCAAGCATACACATACCATGAATCAGCCACCTCTATGCTTGAAAATAAGGAGTCAGTTACTCTGATGTGTTGGGTTTGTCCCAAAGTCTAAAAATGTATTTGATATTTTTTTGTTGCAGTATTACTTCAGCACCTTGTGCAAACACAATGCAATAATTGTTGTAATATTTTCGCTGTCAATTAGGTTATTTATGTGGAGTCACTCCAATGTTGTCGATCCATCCTCAGTTTTCTCCCATCACAGCCATTGAACTCTGTAGCTGTGTTATAAAAACACCAATGGGCTGATGGTATTTGTATTTAATAAAGATCTCCTTTAGTTCCTGCCAAGGCAGCAGCTGCTCTTCCTGGGGCCAGGAACATTAAGGCAGTTATATACAATTTCAAAAATTACATTTCATACCACTTTTCACAACACATTGTGTTCCCTCAGGCCACTTTTATCTACAACACAAAATCCATGTGTACATGTGTGTCTGTGCCTCTACTTTTCCATAATGTGGATTTTTACCTGTTTTTGAAATCTGATTCTACGGCTTGCATCAGTTACCTGATGTGGAATAGAGCCATGTAGCCATGGTTCTATGTAGTACTGTGTGCTTCCCATAGTCTATTCTGGATTGTAAAGAGACCTTTGGTGGCATGTCTTGTGGGGTATGGATGGGTGTCCGAGCTGTGTGCCAGTAGTATAAACAGACGCCTTGGTGCATTCAGCATGTCAACACTTCTTACAAAAACAAGTAGTGATGAAGTCGATCTCTCCTCCACTTAGCGCCACGAGAGATTTACATTATTTATGTTAACTCTCCATGTACATTTAAGGGCTTGTCGTGCTGCCCTGTTCTGTGCCAATTGTCATTTTCCAAGGTCCCTCTTTGTGGCAACTGACCACACGACTGAACACTAGTCCAGGTGTGACAACTAGGGCCTGTAGGACCTGCCTTGTTGATAGTTTTAACAAGGCAGAGCTTTATTATGGATAGACTTCTCCCCATCTTAGCTACTATTGTATCAACATGTTTTGACCATGGACAGTTTACAATCCAGGATTACTCCAAGCAGATTAGTCACCTCAACTTGCTCAATTTCCACATTTATTACAAGATTTAAATACAATGCTTTTAGTTTTTGAAATATTTAGGACTAACTTATTCCTTGCCACCCGTTCTGAAACTAACTGCAGCTCTTTGTTGAGTGTTGCAGTAATTTCACTCGCTGTAGTAACTGACGTGTTTGTGGTGAGTCATCCTCATACATAGACACACTGGCTTTGAAAAAAATGGAATTCCTGATTCTACTGGATTATGTTGGAGAGGCTTCCATTAAATAACACTCTCTGTGTTCTGTTGTCAGGTAACTCTTTATCCACAATATAGCAGGGGCTGTAAAGCCATAACACATACGTTTTGCCAGCAGCAGACTATGATTGATAATGTCAAAAGCTGCACTGAAGTCTAACAAAACAGCGCCCACATCTTTTTTTATCATACATTTTTCTCAGCTAATCAAAAGTAATTTGTAAGTGCCGTGTTTGTTGAATGTCCTTTCCTATAAGCGTGCTGAAAGTCTGTTGTCAATATGTTTACAGTAAACTAGCATTATATTTGGTCAAACACATTTTTTTCCAAATGTTTACTAAGGGTTGGTAACAGGCTGATTGATCGGCTATTTGAGCCAGTAAAGGGTTCTTTACTATTCTTTGGTAACGGAATGACTTTAGCTTTCCTCCAGACCTGATGGCACACACTTTCTAGAAGGCTTAGATTGAAGATGTGGCAAAAAGTGTCAATATCGTCAGCTATTATTTTCAGTAATTTTCCATCCAAGTTGTCAGACCCCTAAGTAGTTCCCTCCCTATCCTGCAGCTCAGTTCGGAAGGACTGTATCTTTGGTGTGTCTGAGCCAGTAAAAGCTGCGGAGGGGAGAATGGCTCATAATAATGGCTGAAATTTAGTCAATGGAGTGGTATCAACCACTTGGAAACCACGTCTTCAATGTGTTTGATACCATTCCATTTACTCCATTCCAGACATTACTATGAGTCATCCTCCCCTCAGCAGCCTCCACTGGTCTGGGGGGTTAATGCATCATCCACAGCATTTATTAACTTGACCATGCTTAACAAGATATTCAATGTCTGACAACTCCCACCTGTTTTGAGCACCACACTTTTAGCTAAAAATTATATTTATTTATTTATTTATATATATATATATATATATATATATATATATATATATATATATATATATATATATATATATATATATATATATATATATATATATATATATATATATATATTGGTGGGGGGCTTTGAGGCGGCAGTGGTTAGAGCGTTGGGCCAGTAACCGAAAGGTTGCTGGATCGAATCCCCGAGCTTGACAAGGTAAAAATCTGTCATTCTGCCCCTGAACAAGGCAGTTAACCCCCTGTTCCCCGGTAGACCGTCTTTGTAAATAAGAATTTGTTCTTAACTGAATTGCCTAGTTAAATAAAAGGTTTTAAAAAATTGTTTTGCTTGTTATTTTGGCATCAATTAATTTTGGCATCAGTTTGCAAAAAATATGGGGAAAACATTTAATTGCGTTAATAAAGCCGCATACCAACATGGTATTAGGTCCAAACACTTAACAGACACCCTCGCCTTATGCCCTTAACGGAATCCCCGTCGCCATTTTGGCGGGCGGTTGAAATTATTAGCCAAGCTAAGAAAGTTTGCAACATAAGCCCCTCAACCCTCGTTTTTAGTCAGCTTTTCGAGTGTACTCCGGGGTCTGAAACTCCCCATAATTCAATTTGCGATGATTGTACATCCGCTAATAAAAGTCATTCTACAGTCTTCTATAATGTAGGACAGAGGGCTATACTTTTATTGAAGATATTTAAGAATGATTAGCCTAGATTCAGCCACAATTACATTATCTGAGAACAAACAATCTAATTGCTGTGTCAATACAACTAAAGGTGTGTAGGACATGCTCCAACTACATGTGTGGATTAGCCTTTTTTGTCATTTGTCTCCGCAATATATTGTAGAAAATATATATTTATTGTCGTGCTTTTGAATCTAAAGTCAAACAAACATTGTTCAGTGAGCCACATCCATCCACCTTTGTATCAGCAAAGGATCTTGTTTGCTGACTGACATTTCCACCACATTTGCACTGTCTGTGTCTACTGGGCGTTATCTCACCATCACAGTTGCCTTTCTCTCTCTCTCCCGCTGCCCTTGAGCCATGATAATCTGCCTATCACATGATCTTCTTCCCCTGTCCCCATGCAGCAGGCAGAACAGTTCTAGGTCCTGTTCCATCTTGGCGGGCGGTCCAAATTATTAGCCAAGCAAGGAAAGTTTGCAACATAAACCCCTCAGCCCTCGTTTTGAGTCAACTTTGCGAGTGTACTCCGGGGCCTGAAACTCCCCATAATTCAATTCGCGACGATTGTACATCCGCTAATAAAAGTCAGCGAAAACATAAAACAACATCAATGGAGAAGTTTTACGTACAAGTGTAACTAAAAACAAATGGAAAAAAAGCTAGAAATGGTGCTACTAATGCACATGACTGCACAAACACATATAGTACATATGTTTTTGTTGGGTTACCTTTTGGAAATTGTAGAAATAAAACATCTTACTTCTTCAGAATGTCCAGCTAGGCAGGCTAACGTTAGTTAGCTAATTCATTCTCTAGCTAGGCATATATACTGTAGCGGCCCTGGGTTTATAAGCGCGGAGCCGCTAGAGCATGCTTTTGCGGCACAGTCGATAGCGCGCCGGACCTCCGGCTAGAAGGTTGAGGGTTTGAGACCTGCTCCCTGCTGTTTCATTACATTGGTGTCAGAAGTGATCGGACCTTGCATCCACGACAGTGCGTGTGCTTGGCCGGTCAGAGGCTGCGTCTTTCGAATCCGGTATCAGGAAGAATGAAAGTCAGAATCTGTCTTTAATTAAATTCAAGCAATAAAGGGCAAATGCAATTTTCGTATATACGGGTTCACTGTAACACCACGCAGGGTAGAACAGAGAACTGACTGGCAAGTATAGAACAATAGTGTTTATACCGTGATAGAAATAGTTCCAACCCCTCCATTGTCCTATCACAGTAGAGGCTGAGCGTGGTTTAAACTTGCTCAGCCTATCGCAGGCACTCAGGCTGGTCCCAGCCTCTTGGTGCTCCTTGGAGTCCGACATCTGCTGTTGTGTAGATTAACTATGTGTTGGTACCACACTCTAGTTGTAACAGTTTCTCAGTTCCTGCTATTGTGTTGTTCAGTATTTTTCCATCTCAGTTAAGCCTCGTGATGAGCTATGCCTGATTAACCACAACTTTGTAACATGCAGCAAGTCATACCATGTTGCTCAATATTGTCACACACACAAACAGGCAAAGCAGATGTAGCAAGCAGTTGTTCAATCTCATGATGATGCTCAAGTGCACAAATGCAGATACCTCACACAGCCAACATCCGATAATATTTAATCATATATATGGTAATGGCTATAATGTAAAACACAGAATCCCACACCGGTGAGCGAGTTCCTGTAAGACGTAGAGTCGCAAGCTAGCGCAAAGACGAGTTCTTTGAAAGGAGGGAGTAGTGTAATGACCCTGGGTTTATAAGCACGGAAATCGGATTCTGGTGGGCGGACTGAAGGGGTTGACGGACAGGCGGTACGAAACACACGCCCTGGTCCCAGGGTCCTATGTGAGCCCGGGCCTCGCCCCCCCCCCCCCCCCCCCCCCCCCCCCCTACCCCAGATGGGAGAGGAGAGGACACTGTCTGCAGTTAGGGAGATATGGGGGAGGAACTGTGTTGGTCTTGACCCAGAGCAGCAGGAACGGTTGTGGCAGTTGCTGTTTGAATTCAGAGACAGCTTTGCGCTGAGTGAGGAAGAGGTGGGTCAGACTCATCTGGTGCAGCATGAGATCGACACAGGTGATGCTCGGCACATCAAGATGCTTCCCCGCCGTATCCCGCTGGCACGCCAGGAGGCGGCAGACAAGGCTGTGTGGGAGATGCAGCAGGAAGACTTCATCGAGCCCTCAGACAGCCCCTGGGTGGCGCCAGTCATCATGTTTCTGAAGAAGGGGGGCAAGCTGAGGTTCTGTGAATGAGGTAACCAGGAAGGACTCATACCCCATACCACGTATCGATGAGTCACTGGACCTGGTTAGGGGGTCCTCCTGGTTCTCCTCACTAGACCTCCGCAGTGGCTACTGGCAGGTGCCCCTCTCCTGCTAAGCATTCAAAATTTAACAAGTACTTTTGGGTGTGTGGTAGACATTCTATGGGAAGAGAGACTGCAGATTCTTTCAAACAACTATTATAAGATTTGCAAAAATGAAGCAATAAATGACAATCACTCAACAGTGCGTAATCAGAAAGCCCAACGAATAGCATTGGCTCTCAGCTTTTATAGAAAATGCAACCTCTATCTTCGTGGCAGTTTAGCAGATGGGTGGAAATGGGCGGAGCATAGTGTCTAAAAGGAGATAGCCTGAGGTTGATAGCACAAGGGCTCAACCATATACTGTAACTGCGTTCGTCACAGTTCACACTATAATGTGCTCCTTCCTGCAACTTCCCATACAGCTGAGTTCCTGCAACAAAAAAAAACGGGATGTGTCACATGCTGCGGTCGCACCCAAACGGATCTTACGAAATCACCCAGTCTTATGACCAAGTCACACAAAGACAACTTTGTATCAGGTTAGAAAAAATACAAGCATTTAACAATGGACAATCTTCAAGTAAAAAACTGAATTCTATGTCTAATTAAACAGTATAGTCGTGGCCAAACGTTTTGAGAATGACACAAATGTCTTTAGATATTTTTGTCAGATGTTACTATGGAATTATGAAATCTAATTACAAGCATTTCATAAGTGTCAAAGGCTTTTATTGACAATTACATGAAGTTGATGCAAAGAGTCAATATTTGCAGTGTTGAACCTTCTTTTTCCAAGACCTCTGCAATCCGCCCTGGCATGCTGTCAATTAACTTCTGGGCCACATCCTGACTGATGGCAGCCCATTCTTGCATAATCAATGCTTGGAGTTTGTCAGATATATGTATTTTTTGTCCACCCGCCTCTTGAGGATTGACCACAAGTTCTCAATGGGATTAAGGTCTGGGGAGTTTCCTGGCCATGGACCCAAAATATCGATGTTTTGTTCCCCAAGCCACTTAGTTATCACTTCTGCCTTATGGCAAAGTGCTCCTTCGTGCTGGAAAAGGCATTGTTCGTCACTGTTATGCACGCCTCTATGAAGAGGGAACGCAATACCCTGCTACAACTCAAATCCCAGTGAAGTGAAAGAGGTATGGGACTGTAGGTGCGAGTAAGGATGACAAAGGCAGAGAGTGGTACCGTTTACAAGAAATTTATTCCGTCACACGGTAATATGGGGAAAAGTGGCTGGACGGAACCAAAGCAAAGAAAGTTAGTTAATCTCAAAGCCTCCTCTTCTATCTTACCTGCCTAAACACTATTTACCTAATATGGCACCACCTGGTGCCCTAACCAAAATACCGGGGGTGGTCCTCCCAGGTCTTACCTAGTGTGCCTAGACAGTGAATATACTACGGGAATATGTATGCCCGTGGGCCTCTTGCCTAAGCACTCCCAAGGTGCCTTCCCCTTTCCCCCTGGAAACAAATGAAACAGAATAACACAAACAATTTCAATAACCAAAACACTGCGTCCTATTGACACACAGATATAACCAATCAGCTCTCTCACTCAACCAATACAGGACAGACTAATCATCTCCCTCTGAGAACAACCAACACAGTATATCACCCTCAGCCATCAGCCTCCTCTCTCAGTAATGATCTTTCTGCAATCTATATCTCTGCAATGATCTCCCTTCTGAACAGAACACTGGCTTTTTTATAGCTTCAGAAGGAGTGTAATCGGATACAGCTGTAACTTGACGAGGGGGCTGGGTCAGCTCCAATTAGCCGTGGAGTCGACCAATCAGCTGCTTGGGGGATTCATCAGAGAAAAGGACCCCAGTCCTCAGCAGTCCATTCATTGTACCTTTTCCAGAATATCAGTCTGTCCCTGATGTTTTTCCTGGAGAGAAGTGGCTTCTTTGCTGCCCTTCTTGACACCAGACCATCCTCCAAAAGTATTCGCCTCACTGTGCGTGCAGATGCACTCTCACCTGCCTGCTGTCATTCCTGCGCAAGCTCTGTAGTGGTGGTGACACGATCCCACAGCTAAATCAACTTTAGGAGACGGTCCTGGAGCTTGCTGTACTTTCTTGTGCGCCCTGAAGCCTTCTTCACAACAATTGAACTGCTCTCCTTAAAGTTCTTGATGATCTGATAAATGGTGGATTTAGGTGCAATCTTACTGGCAGCAATATCCTTGGCTGTGAAGTCCTTTTTGTGCAAAGCAATGATGACGGCACGTGTTTCCTTGCAGGTAACCGTGGTTGACAGAGGAAGAACAATGATTCCAAGCACCACCCTCCTTTTGAAGCTTCAAATCTGTCATACAAACTCAATCAGCATGACAGAGGGATCTCCAGGCTTGTCCTCATCAACACTCACACCTGTGTTAACGAGAGAATCACTGACATGATGTCAGCTGGTCCTTTTGTGGCAGGGCTGAAATGCAGTGGAAATGTTTTTGGGGATTCAGTTCATTTGCATGGAAAAGAGGGACTTTGCAGTTAATTGCAATTCATCTGATCACTCTTCATAACATTCTGGAGTATATGCAAATTGCCATCATACAAACTGAGGCAGCAGACTTTGTGAAAATGAATATTTGTCATTCTCAAAACTTTTGGCCACGACTGTAGTATGTCATGAATATTAATTGCCTCCACAGGTGTCAGGGAAAATGTATGGAGTAAAACATACATATTTTGATTTTGATTGTAGTGACGTAAAAGTTAGTCAAATAATTGTGTTTTGTTGTTTAACCTAATTTATTCCTAACCTATGATTCTGTCACATACTGACACCCACAATTGCACCTGAAATAAGTTCAGGTCTTGATTCTCTGTATGTTATTTTGTCATTTTATTTTGGTTTATTAGGCCTACCTCATTTGTTCAGAACCTAAGCGTAAAGTCGGCCTACTTCGTGTTCCTATTGGTGGAGAGGTTCTAGAGTAGACACCACTGTGGTATAGACATACTATATATTTCCTGTTATTTGAAGGCTCAGTTTAGTTGTGATGTGAAGCTCATGTTGTTTCAGCACGATGTCTGCATTCTGTCTGTGTTGTGCAATCTTCCTCTGTCTCCTTTGCAGCACCCTGGCTGAGAAAGGTGAGTGGTGTTTATTTAAATTTTCCATTGGGAGGTGATGGAAAGTTTTTGATTTAATCTAGTCAGTTTTACACTTTAAAATATATTATGTACATTCGACTCTTGATAAGTGCTCTTTGAATAAATGTGAATTCTTTAAGTACAATACAGTTTTCCAGTCACATTTCAATGACATGATTTTTAATAGCTTGTTCCTGATAACTGCATGCTCTGGCACAACAGTCCCAAGACATTGCCTTTTTCAGGAGTCCACTGTAATCTATAGAGTTGCAATATCATAGATGTACAAAAGAGGTTGTTTAAGTAATTTATTTTTCAAGTGCAATATTCAAATGAGGGTAGAGTAGTATATGGTTCCTTGTATTCATAATCCCAAAATAGACCCAGACTTGTGTGAAACTAGTTTTAGGTAGTGAAGATCTCCTTAACTGATTGGTGTTGGTTTATCTTTAAAGAACAAACATCTGACACATACAGGACCAGTCAAAAGTTTGGACACACCTACTCATTCCAGGGTTTTTCTTTATTTTTTATTATTTTCAACATTGTAGAATAATAGTGAAGACATCAAAACTATGAAATAACACGTACTTTGAAGATTCTCACATATAAAATATATTTTGAATTGTTTAACACTTTTTTGGTTACTACATGATTCCATATGTGTTATTTCATAGTTTTGATGTCTTCACTATTATTCTACAATGTAGAAAATAGTAAAAATAAAGAAAAACCCTGGAATAAGTAGGTGTGTCAACTTTTGACTGGTACTGTATGGTGTTTTTTTTTTCTCCATTCTCCCATCTGCTCATGAAAGGCAGCAAGGGACTGCTGGTCCGAAAGCAGGAGGGAGACACTATGACCATCCACTGCAGCACCTCTCTGCCAGACCAAGAAAACCTGGGTGTGTACATGCGCCTAACAAAAGAGATTCCAGTCCTCTACTTTCACCAGGAAACAAAAAAATTAATCCTCCACGAGAGGTTCAAACTCAGATTGACGACTAACGGAAGACTCAACAAAATGGACATCACCATCACAAACCTGACCATAGAAGACTCTGGGGCCTTCTGGTGTGTGTACAGTGTTTATAAGAAAAACAAGATTGAGAAGACTGAGGGGGAAGGAGCTGTTTTGCTGGTGGTGAATGGTGAGTGTCTCAGCCAGTCCTGATTCGTTCCCTAACCTTCCATTTGGCACTTACTGCACCCTTCAATGTTCAAGTTTTTTGTGGTCATTTTTTGTGGTCATATGCTCAAGCACAGTGAAATGCTTAACTTGCCAGCCTTACCCTACAATGCAGCATTCAATATCAAAATAGTATAACTAAAAAGAAAATGTAAAAACATGAGAATTAAGATAGGAAGCTACAGTAAATACAGGGTCAGTACCAGTTGTACAATGTACAGGGATACAGGAGTATTGAGGTAGATATGTACACAGGCAGAGATTAGGAGAAAGTGACTGGTAGCAGGATAAAAAAATAACAATAATGGTAAACAGTATGGCGGCAGCAGCATAAGTGGTGAGTGTGTGTGTGTAAGTGTCAGTTTAGATGTGATTGGTTGATTATACATGTAAACAGGGCTGGTTGCAGAAATATATAAATACTTATAGTAAAATATACAGATCTGTATGTTGGAAGCTCCTCTCCGGGTAATACCTATCCAGATCCTTCAGATCTGCAAATATTGAAGGGTAATAGGGTCAATGTTCCTTTATTTTTTTCTGGCACTGAGTAAATTTCAGATATGCCTGGCGCAGATTTGAACATTGTAAAAATGATGTGCAACCCGAGTGGCGCGGTGGTCTAAGGCACTGTATCTCGAATCCAGGCTGCATCACATCTGGCTGTGATTGGGAGTCCCATAGGGCGGTGCACAATTGGCCCAGTGTCATCCGGGTTTGGCCGGAGTAGGCCGTCATTGTAAATAAGAATTTATTCTTAATTGACTTGCCTAGTTAAATAAAGGTTAAAAAAAAAGATTCTGGCTCGCGTTTACTGTGATCACTGAGGCTGTACCCACTTTAAGGTACAGTTTTAACAGTGGCCAAGTAGGCTACTGTGGCTATTTAATTATAATGTAGGCCTACCATCAAAAACAATGGACAAAAATGCATCCCATAACATTTCATATGGAAATAGCTGTTCTATCATTCAGCCTACAGTAACAGCAAATGTGTGGTGTTCAATGTAGGCCTACATTCTATGAGACTTTTGAATTAAAAAACATGCAGGGCTTGACATTAACCTGTATTCACTTGTCCTTCAGACATGGAGGTGACTAAGTATGTTGTGTTTGATGCAAGAAACCATTTTACAAAATACAATTCATTATTATTCCTATACCATTACTACAGAGAATCAGACAAATGCTACCCTCTGCCTATTGGCTACTTAGCTTATTCAACACTGTCTCAAAATACAACACTGCCACCAAAGATATTTATTTAACCAAGATGGACCACAGCCTATCGTTTCCATTGGGAACAAATGAGTCATAGTGGACAGAACAGACACGGAGGTGGGCAGAGCCAAGCACAAGCTAGCGAGATCCTCTTGGTGCGTTCTAGCATAAATCTGCATATTTCCGTTAGGGAACGGCTACTCTGTGAAGTGCGCGTGTGCAGTAACTCAATTCACCTATGCACTCCTTCTAAACAAAGCAATTTAAAAATAAACACTTTTGCAAAGGGTAAGGTCTACAAAACTTAGTCCGCTCTGTTTAAAACATTCTAGTTTTGGGAATTGAAAACTGTATTGAAATCAAATGTTTCATCGATAAGAGAATGTGCAGCATGTCAGCCAAAATCCATCTTTACCCACTGTGGGGCCAGTTGGCTTCCTCTCACTACCATATTTGGTAGTGAGTGGAAACGCCAAGGGAATGCTTTAAATATCTGTATCATTGTTCTATCTGTGCTGCCCCTTTAAGACATAAAAAAAAGCTCTTTACCTGACTTGTTTTTCAAAGATGTAGCACACATTTTGTGCTCTTGTAGGAAGCAACCACTCCCCCATTGTTGACTAGAAATTAGCCATAACTAGGCTAATAACTCACTAGCAAAGAATATGAACAAATGTGCACAGGTGGCTGGCTACATGCAGCTCTCGCTTTGATCTCAAAACAAGTGCATCTACTCAGGACTGCTCATGCTGTCCTGTTCAAAGTGAATGGCACAGATCCGTATATAGCAATGGCTATTTGCATATAGGCCTACTGCAACTCTGATTGGTTATGGCGCACCGTTCTATGTAGACTACAGGCCTGAGTCGTGCATGTCAATTCAATAGAATCCTACTTCGATGTGCACTGCCTACAATAAACTATTTTTAATTTTTTTATTTCACCTTTATTTAACCAGGTAGGCTAGTTAAGAACAAGTTCTCATTTAAAACTGCGACCTGGCCAAGATAAAGCATAGCAGTGTGAACAAGACAACAACAGAGTTACACATGGAGTAAACAATAAACAAGTCAATAATACAGTAGAAAAAAGAAAGAGAGTCTATATACATTGTGTGCAAAAGGCATGAGGAGGTAGGCGAATATTTACAATTTAGCAGATTAACACTGGAGTGATAAATGATCAAATGGTCATGTGCAGGTAGAGATACTGGTGTGCAAAAGGCATGAGGAGGTAGGCGAATAATTACAATTTAGCAGATTAACACTGGAGTGATAAATGATCAAATGGTCATGTGCAGGTAGAGATACTGGTGTGCAAAAGAGCAGAAAAATAAATAAATAAAACAGTATGGGGATGAGGTAGGTAAATTGGGTGGGCTATTTACCGATGGACTATGTACAGCTGCAGCGATCGGTTAGCTGCTCAGATAGCAGATGTTTGAAGTTGGTGAGGGAGATAAAAGTCTCCAACTTCAGCGATTTTTGCAATTCGTTCCAGTCACAGGCAGCAGAGAACTGGAAGGAAAGGCGGCCAAATGAGGTGTTGGCTTTAGGGATGATCAGTGAGATACACCTGCTGGAGCGCGTGCTACGGGTGGGTGTTGCCATCGTGATCAGTGAACTGAGATAAGGCGGAGCTTTACCTAGCATGGACTTGTAGCTGACCTGGAGCCAGTGGGTCTGGCGACGAATATGTAGCGAGGACCAGCCGACTAGAGCATACAGGTCGCAGTGGTGGGTGGTATAAGGTGTTTTAGTAACAAAACGGATGGCACTGATAAACTGCATCCAGTTTGCTGAGTAGAGTATTGGAAGCATTTAGTATTTTGTAGATGACATCGCCGAAGTCGAGGATCGGTAGGATAGTCAGTTTTACTAGGGTAAGTTTAGCGGCGTTAGTTTTGCATTCAAAGTCTTGCATAGTTAATTTTGTTTCAAATCATTGAAAGTGGCTAAAATTGCGTTGATTCGAGCACAATTACCACAGTAGAGCGAAGCGTTGTTAGTGTTAACTTAAGGGGAAAACTCTAGAAAGTTGAATGAATTTCAATCTTGTGCTTCTCTGTGTGTGCTGATATTTAATCTGTGTGGCAGTCCGACGGGAGCTCAGAGGGAACATTGGTTAGGGAACGATTCAGGACCATTGTCTTAATGTGAGCTCTAAATGGCGCAGTCTCATAGGAACTAATCCTAACTTGAGCTACGATGCTGTAACTTCTAAACACGTTTAAATTGGTCAGTTTGTTGAGTTGTATTGGATTCTTCAACATCTCTTTTATAACGAATTGCACCTGGGGATATTTTGTTGATATGTACTGAACTGAATTGAAAAATGTGTGCTACCCTGGTGTGTTGCTGTGCCACAGATGAGGAGTGTGACCAGAATGATGCATCCTCAGGGCTAGGAATGTCCTGGTATCTGGTCCTGGTCTCAGCTGTCACTGCTGGCTCTGTGCTTCTCCTGAGTCTGCTCATCCTCTTCATCTGGGTCATCCCCAGGGTAAGTACTACAGTAAAGTGTGTGTGCCCACATGAAAAATAATGAAGTTTATTATAGAATACTACAGTACTTAGTATAGAATTCTGTAGTAAACTGTAATATACTATACTACACATTGTAGTATTCCTCAATCATGTGTAGTACTTACTATATAATGTTGTAGAATACTATAGTAAATTCTAAAGTATTATCATCACAAAACAAACACTTAAATACTACAGAATAGTCCTCAAATACACTACAGTCCGCAAACACGCCAGACTTTAACTATAGTAAATACTACAGTATTTAATTTGCATATACCCCACCCATTCCCTTCCCCCAGATCCCAATTTGTGCCAGGTTTTTGAAAAGACCAGAACTATCTGTTCGAGTGTCTCCTTGTAATATATGTTAGCAACGTTTTTATCCTCGTTCTTATTCATCGAGCTTTTCTTTTTGTACTCTTATTTTCTATTGTCGAGAGGTGAACCTGTAATTAAGCATGTATTTGCACTGTGTACTCCACGTATGTCATGTGTAAAGGTATATGACTAATAAACTTGAACTCTGAGATGCTTTATGACTATGGGCCCACATACTTTTCCCTAATGACCTGACCTGAAAAAAGTCCTGACCCTAACTATGGGAATACAGGGGTTGATGAAAGATGACAGCTCATATTATCCATTGAGGACAAGGAAACTCATTGAAGAGAAAACACAACACTTGTATCTCTTTGATCTGTTCACTGTCAGATGTAGTCTACATTGTCTGTGACAGGAGACGAGCGCTATGGGCTGTGTTGTCTTCATCATATTATCATCTTCCTTTTCATCTTCCTCATTATTCCAGTGTCCCAGCTGTCTGGCATATAGCCTAGTGGTTACGAGCGTTGGGCCAGTAACCGAAAGGTTGCTGGTTTGACTCCCCGAGCCAACTAGGTGAACAATCTGTTGGTGCCCTAACCCTAATTGCTATGGATAAAAGCTCATGCTAAATGAGTAAAATGTTATGATTCTGTACTGTCCACTCTTCTAGTGCTTGAAACTATTTTTATTTAGGAAAGAGTAGCCTAATCTCAATGCTGTGTGTGCTTGTGTGCATGCCCACCCATAATGGATCTTGTGTGTCTCTTTAGACCAGTGAAGTCATGGAAGTAGGCCAGGCTCTACAGGCTTTGTTGAGTAGAAGCCACTTCCCTCCCTATACTGTTGTTTCTTCCTTTATCTGATAAAAATGATGTCGGCCAACGTGGATATGGAGTGGAAATATTGTAATGCCCTTCCCTATCTCCTCATCCCTTCCTTTCTGCAGTGTTTTCATTCACATAGTAGAGAAGTGACAGTAGTCAAGTTCGATGGACAGCTAATAAACGAGACACACACCTGCACAGGTAAGCCTGGAGTCTTATGGGAGGAACTGATTTATTATGTCAATTCACTCTATTTTGCTTGAACAACACCATTCCAGCAATAATACATTTAAGTGATAATGCCAGAGGAGCTGATGTTTGGAGGATATAATGGCACGGGTGTTGTTAGGGCCGAGAAGAACTCGAGGGTCGGCAAACCGTGCCAGTATCTCCTCCAAACACCGGCTTAGAGGGCATTATCGCTTTTATACGGATTACCAACATATTCAAATAATGATTGACATATTTGCATTAAAAACATTATTTTAATGTATTTATTCATACTATTTCATCCTTCCACAAAATATAGTCCCGACACATCTAGGGTTGCTACCCAAGCTGACTGGTTGTTCGTTCGGTTGCCAGAGACACGACCCAGTCGTTCTGTATCTATGGACATAACCCAGTTTTTCTTTCTAAATGTACCATTGCCATACTGGCTGGCAACGTTCTTATCCCTTGGTTGCTAGCTAGACATCTACGGCTAACTTACAGTCCCGTCAAACAGTGCAGACAGAATAAGTAGCTGCGTTTACATTTTTTTAAGCTGTATGGGGGGTTTAACGTGCCATAATTAAGCCTCGTGAAGCTACTGATACCTCTTACGAGGTCAGCTAACGTCTTCCTAGCACCATAAAATACCGCCATGAATAAACGGACTGTTTAATGGAGGCAAGTTTTTTTGAAGGCGTCAAACTGCCGTCGAGTTCACGGCACGTTCATGTCACCTGACAGCTCTCAAATGCCGTGCCCGTCTCTTACTCTATGAATGGTCACTGCTATCCGGATTCCTTAGGATGTCCCTACCCTGAACCCTAAACCCTTAACTAACACTAAATTTAACAATTTGGGAAAGCCTATGAACTCTATTTGACTGAAAGCCACGAACACAACTCTTGTTTTTTGGTTGTCTGTTGTAGGCTACAGGGAACTGGTAACAACACAGTCTGTGATTGGTTAACAACATTTAGATCTGTATATAGCAAGATAACATACCATGCCATGAGGTGTTGAGGGAAAGACAGATTACCTATAGATTGGACATAATCTTTTCTAGGCCGTGAGCGATAACATGAAATACACAAGCCTTAGGCTATACTCGGAGGCTACTTTGGAATGTCGGCTTGCACGGTCAAAACTGAACGTTTCTAACATTTTATGGTTGAGATTTAATATAAATATAAACTATGCACCTTATGACTTTCATTAACATGCAGGCTTCACGCAGATGTTAGTAACACGGAACCCAAACCGGCTGCGCGCATGCATAAATTTATTTTGTCCCCCCCACACCAAACGCGTTCACAACACGCAGGTTAAAATATCAAACAAACTCTGAACCTATTACATTAATTTGGGGAACGGTCGAAAAGCATGAAACATTTATGGCAATTTAGCTAGTTAGCTTGCACTTGCTAGCTAATTTGTCCTATTTAGCTAGCTAGCTGTTGCTAGCTAATTTGTCCTGGGATATAAACATTGAGTTGTTATTTACCTGAAATGCACAAGGTCCTCTACTCTGAAAATTAATCCACACATAAAACCGTCAACCGAATCGTTTCTAGTCATCTCTCCTTCCATGCTTTTGCTTCTCTGGACTTTATATTGCGATTGGCAACTTTCATAAATTAGGTGCATTTCCACCACCGACCTTGTTCGTCTTTCAGTCACCCACATGGGATTAACCAATGACGAAATGGCACATGGGTACCTGCTTCTATTAACCAATGAGGAGATGGGAGAGGCAGGACTTGCAGCGCAATCTGCATCACAAATAGAACTGACTTCTATTTTAGAGCTTGACAACGCAGACGCTCGCAAGCAGTGTGGGTGCAATAATTTAATAATATAGTTTTCTACATTTATTTTCCAATGCGAGCTGTGTGGGTGTAAGGCATTGGTATGACGACATGCTAGTTACACGCAGGTGTCTTGCAGGCATTATTAACCTGTTTTCTAGTGACATTTATTTGGATACATCCATAACAATGAGCTAATGAGGCGAGATTTCGCCTGGGATAGAAAATGTGCTCTCTCGTTAGGGCACTGTTGTGGTGCTCAGAGGAGCTAGCCAACAACACAGTGTTGTCTTTACTATCATTAAATTGAAGACTTAGTTTTTATCAAAGATTCTCTGTAATTAGTATTACGCGATCAAACTGATTAATCATGTAACTGTAATTAACTAGGAAGTCGGGGGCACCAAGGAAAATATTCAGATTCCAAAGTTATAATTTCCTAATATAATTCACATTAATTAATTATTTACTTTACCTCACGTTAGTCTCATTCCAAACGTAGTAAATTGTTGGTTATCTGCACGAACCCAGTCTTCTCTATGAGTCATCCATACATCAATGGTCTTAAATCATTTATTTACTAACTAAGTAATTCACAGAAATGCATAAACACAAGAAATGATAACGGAGTTTCCCTAGTGGGATAAACCGGTATCGCGGCTTGGTGGACAAAAGGGGAAGTGGGGGTAAACTGAGATGAGACACTACAAAGTTGCTAATTATAACAATTGAAATGCTAATACTTTGCACATGAACGCTCACTCATTTGGGAACAATTGCAATCAAAATATATATTTACGCTCAGTGTGTCATCGGGATCTTTCTTGAAAAGTTAGTTTCTGTTGGAGAGTTTTCTTCCTCTCCCTTGCTTTCTCTCTCTCTGTCGTGGTTAGAGGGGATAGTTCAGAGCAACATTCATTCATGTTGTCGGCGGTTGTCATTCTTCGCGTTCAATGATACCGAATTCCTAGCTGCAGACTAGTAGTTAATATCAAAGACTTGTTCTTATTCTGTCGGTATCGATAGTCTAAGAGTTTCACCACGTGGTATGGTTAAAATATTCAGCAATGGTCTGCCACCTTTGTACTCCCGTGATTGAGATAAACATGGTCTGGTGATGATTTCTAAAAGTTGGGTTTTATTCAGAATGGCAGACGAGGGCTGTCCCAGGATGTCTGACCCTAACTGGGCTCAGGGGCGGTCCAGGATGTCTGACCCTAACTGGGCTCATGGGCGGTCCTCTGATTTAGTTCAAATCAAAAGGGAATTGTATTTTTCTTCATTAAACAGTCCACAATCATGTTACACCATTATTCAAACAGTATCATCCTCACTCATTCATCTTATACAACAATTAGATGTAAACCTCATATCTGAGGCTATTATCGAAACAGCGTTATGGTAATGTGGCCACACCGTCTCTCTTGATCTTCCCAAGTTGTAACAAACGGACCAGTTCGTAGCTGGATTCTTCACCGATCTTTTATACCTTCTCCGGAACGTAAATGTTGTTCGGACCTCAAGTTCTGTGAGGTGGAAGAAATTCCTTTGTTCTCTATGAAACTCCACTCTATCTCTATACTGTGTGGCCATGAGGAGATCCTCTCCTCAGGAATTTACGACCTCTCTCTGACCACGGCAGCCTAGTTGTAGGAGGCAGGGAGAGGCAGGGAGAGGGGGATGGGGCTTGCTGTACCCAAAAAGGGCAACGTCATGACAACAGCTAACACAATAACTTCAAACTGAAGCTGGAAAGACTGCAAACTAGCTGCACTTCATTTCGTTTGACCTTTTTTCAATTTATTTTTCTTTGTATATATCCCAATATTCATAATTTCGACTGGCTGAGAAACACTGCCTGCCTCGCTCTCTCGTTTGACTCCTGACCCCTACACGTACATCAAGGTTTATACAAATCTCCGCTGTTGAAAAAGAAATGTGAGATAATGTCCGGATGCTTTTTATAGTGGAGATCAAGTTTATGGCTGGGCTGATGAGACTGTGGATTGCGCAGTCAGATGAAACAGAGTAAATAGGAATTGTGGAATAGACACCGGCTGGAATACGCTTTTAACCAATCAACATTCAGGATTAGACCCACCCGTTGTATAATATGCATTCCTCCCTGTTTTGAGAATACCAATGAACATTTGTGCATGCCGAAAGAATGTTAAATGCAAAATGGCTTCTAACGAAAGCTTTCCATTCACAGCTAATAGCTACATAAAATTGCTATATAAAATTGTCTTAATTTCCTCCCTTTTTCCTGACAGTTGGAAATGGAGGATGAAGATACGATCGATGTTTTCCAGCAACAGACAGGAGGCCTCTACTAGCATGTGAAGTACTCCCCCACATCTTCCTCCACCCCCCAGACGGCTGCTTTGCAGCTTGTCCCATTTTCCACCACAGAACCAATACCATGCGGAAGACGTCCTGCTCACAGTTCTACATAACTGTTGATGTCTAGTGTTTTCATTCTTGCCTTTGTTTCCTTCCTGTTTTGTACATAAACAACCTCCGCTAAAACAACTCAGATTTGAGTAACATTCATACAAGGTGTGCTGCGAATAAACGCTGTAACATCCAGCTCTTAAAAAGTCCATTGTTTTGGTGACTTGTTGGTTCACTTATTCAGAGATCAAGAAAAGCTATTTTCCACCCGTTCACTGTTTGAGAATAAGACTGGTTTGTTATTCAACTTAATTTTCTGTTGTCGGTTTCAGAAAATTGGTTTTATATCTTTTTTATATAGTAGTGGTTGTGTAGAATGAAACATGTCTTGAACATAGTTTGACTAGGCCATGCTTGTAATAAGGAAACCCTGAAGAGATGTTTTAGTCCAGGTAAACATCTGTATTGTCTCATAAATGTCTTGTTAAAATAAATCCATTCCAATAAGGCATGACATAAGGTATCCTGCTGAAACAAGGTTTATATTGCGCTGTTGTTGAATGGACCAAAAGAGAAACAAATCTTTCCTACTGATGAGTCAACAGGGTCAATAGAAGGTCGGCTCTGAGGGTCAGGTCTTGACACGTTCACCTGAGGGAATGGCATCTAAAACAATTGCAAAATCTTTAGGTGTTACAGGGACCTTGTAAAGTGATAAGAATTCCTTATAACTGAGTAAAAGACCCTCTGCATTTACCAGTTGGCTCACCAATAGGATATTATTTCGGAACCAATATTCTAAAAACAAAGAAGTATTTTTATACAATATATCCCGATTATTCCATATATAATATCTGTGTGGAGAAGAATTGTGTTTATAAATTAAGGACCATGACAAGAACCTGCCGATGAAAAGCAGAAAGTTTCACTGGAACTTTGTCAATATTATAATTCCAAACCAATATGAAGTTAAGGCCACCAAAAGTAGAGAAGACATGATGAGGAATACAATTCCAGATAGAAGTGGGTCTTCTTAGGAATTGTTTTATCCAATTGATCTTAAAAGTATTATTTAAAGTAGTAAAGTCCAGAAAATTCAGTCCACCATTCTCATAAGTGTTCATTACAACAGTTTTCCTAATGTAATGGGTACGGTTTCTCCACAGAAAGTTGCTAAGCATCTGGTCTATCTCCTTATTTTACTGTCTAGATATAAAGATAGAGCACCATATGTTAGTCTAGAGATACCTTCAGCCTTGGTTATTAGGACTCTACCTTTTAAAGATAAGTCCGTCTGTAGCCATTGATTTAGTTTCTTCTGGGTTTTTTTAATAAGAAGGTTACAATTTAGTAAGCCTCTAGACTTCTGATCCTTTGTAATGGTTCTGCCTAAATATGTAAGTTCTTCTTTTACTGCAATACCATACTATGAAGGTGTCACACAATCTTTGACGGCCATGAGTTCACATTTATTAATGTTAAGATATAGACCAGATGCTTTGGAAAAGGATTGTATCACATTGATCGATATGGGAATTTGGTTAGTGTCTTTCAGAAAAAGTGTATTATCATCAGCCAGCTGGCTTATAATCATTTCTTTACCAGCTATGGAAATACCTTGTACAGGACTATTATTTAAAGAATTTGCAAGAAGTTGGGTGATTAATAAAAACAGGTACGAAGAGATGAACGAGTGACCCATTACCCGCCAAGGGTGGTCATGATACGTCATCAGAAGTGTCCACTTAATTTGATGGCTGAGGGGAAGGGTGTGTCTTGGACTGTAACCATGGTCTCTTTAAAAAAATTCAAATAAAATGTCTTTCTTTTGGCAGCTCCAAAATGCAGGTGTTTCAGCTTAGCTCAGTGCTTTCAGTGGTGGTGGTGGGGCTAGCCACCAGAAAATACAGAGCGTTGCACTTGATTGGCTCAGTTTTCTGTCACTCATTGGACAGTACGTCATCCCCAATTCCAAGGTTAGAGCTCAAATTTTGCCATAGAGTTATGTTAGAAGTGCCCATTACATCAAATCACGTTACATCTACAGTAGCTTTGATTGGACTGATCATCTCAACATCTTACTTTCCAAGTCTTAGCTAGCAGTCATTAGTTGTCGACAATCTACTGGCAAATCCTTTTTAATCCTTTTCATACGAAGAGAAATAATGAAGATAAATTCTAGATAAATTGTATCGGTGCTCATCGGCCATTCTACATAAAGATTGCACAATGTTAAATTCAACAATGAGTCATTTTTAAGGAATAAGTGGCAAACTGCAAGCGTTGCAAAGAAACCACCAACGTTAGCCTGCTATTCAATGGAGCGGCAGTGCCCCCCCCCCCCCCCCCCCCCCCCCCCCCCCCCCCGCAAAAGACTGCTGCGCCACCTGAGTCCAAAAATGTATTGTATGCTGCTGCATAAATTATGTAATATGCCTGGGAGATATGTATACTGTAGCTAAGAAAGTAATACTAAGTGTATGTTGTGTCGTAAGCTGTTAGTAGCCCATGTGCCTCACCCTAATAATTTGGTCTATTTTCACCAACACAGTATTGTAAAAACATCATAGTTGTGGTGCTTGGCTTGGACGTGCAAATTCAGCACACACAACATTCTAAAATAGAGTTGTGTTATTTGACGGGTCACATTAAAATCTTATTTAACGCGTCAAATAGTGGAATATGACTTGTCTTTTCTGACACGCAAAGACCCAAACGGTGTTCAAGGTGCCTCACAGGGAGTACACTAAGAACGGCCCATGTTCTGAATTCTGTCGCTGTACATTTCAAAAGTGCTGAACAAATAGTTATATTGACTACGTCTGTTGTCGCTCGCTCCTTAATGTCTTAATCGAAATTACGGATCGCTTTTTATCCGCTTGTTGTCCCCTTATGCCATAGTTTGTACATCTCAATTGTCAGTAGAAACCACATTTGTTTAAGCAAGTCTGCCATATCAGCAGTAAATGAGGTGGTAGTAAATGTAATTTTGGCAGTAAGTATTCCTCTTGTCCAGATTAGCCGATACCGATTATTGGAGGACCAAAAAAGCCGATACCGATTAATCTGCCGATTTAAAAAAAATATATATAGATATAATAATAATAATAATATTTGTAATAATGACAATTACAACAATACTGAATGAACACTTATTTTAACTTAATATAATACATCAATAAAATAAATGTAGCCTCAAATAATGAAACATGTTCAATTTGGTTTAAATAATGCAAAAACAAAGTGTTGGAGAAGAAATTAAAAGTGAGAAAGCTAACGTTTCAGTTCCTTGCTCAGAACATGAGAACATATGAAAGCTGGTGGTTCCTTTTAAGAAGTTTTAGGTTGTAGTTATTATAGGAATTATAGGACTATTTCCCTCTATACCATTTGTATTTCATTAACCTTTGACTATTGGATGTTCTTATAGGCACTTTAGTATTGCCAGTGTAACAGTATAGCTTCCGTCCCTCTCCTCGCCCCTACCTGGGCTCGAACCAGGAACACATCGACAACAGCCACACTCGAAGCAGCGTTACCTATGCAGAGCAAGGGAAACAATCACAGGCTCAGAGCGAGTGACGTTTGAAACGCTATTAGCGCGCGCGAACTAGCTAGCCATTTCACATCGGTTACACCAGCCTCATCTCGGGAGTTGATAGGCATAAACAGCGCAATGCTTGTTTGAATTCATGTTTACACGCCTGCTTCTGCCTACCACCGCTCAGTCAGATACTTAGATACTTGTATGCTCAGTCAGATTATATGGACACGCTAGATAATATCTAGTAGTATCATCAACCATGTGTAGTTAACTAGTGATTATGATTGATTGTTTTTTTATAAGATAAGTTTAATGCTAGCTAGCAACTTACCTTGACTTACTGCATTTGCGTAACATGCAGTCTCCTTGTGTAGTGCAACGAGAGAGAGGCAGGTCGTTATTGCGTTGTTATTGACTTTTTAACTGTAAGGTTGCAAGTTTGGATCCCCCGAGCTGACAAGGTGAAAATCTGTCATTCTGCCCCTGAACGAGGCAGTTAACCCACCGTTCCTAGGCCATCATTAAAAATCAGA
This sequence comes from Oncorhynchus mykiss, assembly GCF_013265735.2. Taxonomy (NCBI): domain Eukaryota; kingdom Metazoa; phylum Chordata; class Actinopteri; order Salmoniformes; family Salmonidae; genus Oncorhynchus; species Oncorhynchus mykiss. The sequence goes on along the minus strand of NC_048576.1, from coordinate 86,834,902 downwards.
ATGTGTTCTTAACTGACTTGTCTAGTTAAATAAAGGTATAAAAAAATTTAATCGACAAATTGGCGCCCAAAAATACTGATTTCCGATTGTTATGAACACTTGAAATCGGCCATTCCGATTAATCGGTTGACCTCTAGTCCAGATGGGATAGGGCAGTGTGATGTAGATTGCATCGTCTGTGGACCTGTTGGGGCGGTATGCAAACTGAAGTGGGTCTAGGGTGGCAGGTAAGGTGGAGGTGATGTGATCCTTGAAGAGTCTCTCAAAGCACTTCATGATGACAGAAGTGAGTGCTACGTGGCAGTAGTCATTTAGTTCAGGTGTCTTTGTCTTCTTGGGTACTGGAACAATGGTGGCCATCTTGAAGCATATGGGGACAGCAGACTGGGAGCAATTAAATATGTCCGTAAACACACCAGCCAGCTGGTCTGCGCATGCTCTGAGGATGCGGCTAGGGATGCCATCTGGGCCAGCAGCCTTGCGAAGGGTAACACGTTACTCACATCAGCCACGGAGAGGGAGAGGGTCCGCAGTCCTTGTTAGCAGGCCGAGACAGTGGCACCGTATTATCCTCAATGCGGGCAAAGAAGGTGTTGAGTTTGAAAGCGAGACGTCGATGTCCGTGGCGTGGCTTGTTTTCTTTTTGTAGTCACCCCTGTAGTCACCCCTTTATGTAGTAATCCATTTACTGGTGTAGTGGCGTATCCGTGCCCACGCATGAAGTGTGGAGAATGTGGTGTGCATGTGTTTGTTAACTGTAACCTCTGACCTTCGGAGCCGACAGCTGCATGCAGTGTTCACACTCTGCCTTCCTGCTATTCCACATTGTCTAAAGCTAGGTTCAAATTAGAGGTCAACCGATTATGATTTTTCAACGGCAATACTGATAATTGGAGGACCAAAAAAAGACGCTAACATTGTTCGGATGATTTTTATTTATATATATATATATATATACTGAATGAACAATTAACCCTTTTATTTTAACATAATATAATACATTAAATGTATTTACTCTCAAATAAATAATGAAACAGGTTCAATTTTGTTTAAATAATGCAGAAAAAGTGTTGGAGAAGAAAGGTAAAGTGCAATCTGTGTCATGTAAAAAAGCTAATGTTTAAGATCCTGGCTCAGAACATATGAAAGCTGGAGGTTCAATATTCCCAGTTCTTCAATATTCCCAGTTAAGAAGTTTTAGGTTGAAGTTATTATAGGAATTATGACGTGTCGACTATTTCTCTCTATGCCATTTGTATTTCATATACCTTTGACAATTGGATGTTCTAATTGGCACTTCAGTATTGCCAGCCTAATCTCAGGAGTTGATAGGCTTGAAGTCATAAACAGCGCTGTGCCTCAAGCATTGCTAAGAGCTGCTGGCAAACGCAGTAAAGTTTGAATGAATGCTTACGAGCCTGCTGCTGCCTACCACCGCTCAGTCAGACTGCTCTATCAAATAGTAGACTTAATTATAATATAATTATTTAATTAGTTTGGCTTCGGTGCCATCTCGGCTGGAAGTTGAGTACTTGGTCTAGGCTAGCCTATATTTAATAAAAATTGCATTAGTCTTGATATATTTCCATGAATACACCTGGATTATTTGCCTGTGTTTAGGTCTGGATATTCATGAATTGCTCGTACTGTTTTCTGTGTTAATAGGCTTCAGGATGTTTACTTAGGCTGCTGTTTACCTAATGACAACACAATCTGGAAATTTGGTTGAGAAGTACCTCCTACATAATGGCCAAAAATCCAGTTGTTTTCAGCTTAACATTGATATAGACCTACATCTTGATCTTGCAGTACTATCTGAATGTTTAATTTAAATGTAATGGCACTATAGTCAATTAAAGCATCACTTATTGGCCATGTCCACGGTTTATGTCCCATTGCCAAAGCTAATGTAAAAGCATTAAAGCAGTCATTCAGCAGGGCCTGATAAACAGATGCAGAGCCATAATAAAGGAGACCTTGTTGAGTCACTGTGCCATTACTTCACAATGCTTTCTCCTCTCACTTCATTAACAAGCAGTGATATATTGACCAAGAATCATCCCTTTGTCTGGCTTTGTTCCTTCTAGTCATAGATGGCAGGTAGACCAATCTGTTGACTTCCCATTGTTTCTACTGTACAGTTGTTGCTCAGTGGGAGTTTGTATGGGACTGTAGCCTAGCTTAAATGTTGGCCAAAATGCCCTTTCGCTGAGTGGGGTATGTGGGTTAGCCTATGAGTTTTGGCTCAGCATTTGTCTGGATTAGCCTACATCCACTGGCTGCTTTGCTGCTTGGTCTGTTGGTATCTGTCTGAGACTGATAGGTAGGCCATCAGATTTGTTTGCATTAGTGGTTTTCCGCATTTTCTCATGTCATCTTGGCAAATAGTTCCTAGCAGCATTATGCTCAGTAAAAACATTGCCATACTGCATGTTAGTCACTCAGTTCCACTAAAACGGGAATGCACCACAAATCAAGATGGTAAAGCAAACTGTTACCAGCCTTCCACACCAGTCTTTAATCCATTTAGACCCATTCAACCAAATTGTAAAATCCGGCCAGTGAATCAATGAAATGTAAAGTGGAAACAACCCGTAAAGAAACTCATGTTTTTATTAGCACTTCTAGCATTGACACTCCATTAACTATCATTAGGCCTAACACTAGTCCCTATCACTGGTCTGCTTTACAGAACTCTAGTAGTGAGGTCATCTCCTCTGACTCATTTGTGAAGTCTGAGTCATCACTTATTAACTGGGTGTTGTTTCTCTCCGTAGGCGGGACGGCCAAGGGTACTCTGTGCGGAGAACCATCCGCCCCCCTTAGACGGTGCCAGCAGCCGCTCCTCTTCCCCAAAAACAATGAGACAGACGAGGTCATCACCTCCATCAACGTTCCTTTAGGGGTAAGGGTGAGGGGTCACTGACATTGACTTATGTCGGCCATTGTTTTATTCATAGATGTAATGTGTGTGTTTTCCACTGGTAAGACACTTGACTTGGTTTCTACAAGTCTGCTGTCATGGATGGTTTTCAGTGATTCTCAGTCCTGTGTTTTTGAACTGACTCAAATGCCATTGATAAAGTAAAATGCTGACTGTTATTATTCTCCATCTGACAGGTTGAGGAGTGCCAGCAGGCAAACAATGGTAAGTATCTCTGATTCCATTTTGAATGGCAGTATTTTAATATATGGTATTTATGTACAGTACCAGTCAAAAGTTTGGACACACCTATTCATTCAAGGGTTTTTCTTTATTTGTACTATTTTCTACATTGTAGAATAATAGGGAACACGTCAAAACTGTGAAATAACACATATGGAAACATGTAGTAACCAAAAATATGTTAAACAAATCCAAATATATTTAATATTTGAGATTCTTCAAAGTAGCCACCCTTTGCCTTGAAAGCTTTGCACACACTTGGCATTCTCTCAATCAGCGTCATGAGGTAGTCACCTGGAATGCATTTCAATTAACAGGTGTATCTTTCTAAAAGTTATTTTGTGGAATTTCTTTCCTTTATGTGTTTGAGCCAATCAGTTGTGTTGTGACAAGGTAGGGGTGGTATACAGAAGATGGCCCTATTTGGTAAAATACCAAGTCCATATTATGACAAGAACAGCTCAAATAAGCAAAGAGAAACGACAGTCCATTACTTTGACTGACCTTCATGTGTTAATCTGGAAAATTAAGAGCTTCTCCGCATGTGTGGTTCACAGCATGAAGCGTGGAGGCGCTTTGCTGCTGACACTGTCTGATTTATTTCAAATTCAAGGCACACTTAATCAGCATGGCTACCACAGAATTCTACAGCAATACGCCATCCCATCTGGTTTGTGCTTAGTGGGACTATCATTTGTTTTTCAACAGGACAATAACCCAACACACCTCCAGGCTGTGTAAGGGCTATTTGACCAAGAAGGAGAGTGATGGAGTGTTGCATCAGATGACCTAGCCTCCACAATCACTTGACCTCAACCCAATTGAGATGGTTTGGGATGAGTTGGACTGCGGAGTGAAGGAAAAGCAGCCAACAAGTGCTGAGCAGATGTGGGAACTCCTTCAAGACTGTTGGGAAAAGCATACCGGGTGAAGCTGGTTGAGAGAACGTCAAGTGTGCAACGCTGTCATCAAGGCAAAGGGTTGCTAATTTGAAGTATCTAAAACTCAGCAAAAAAAGAATTGTCCTCTCACTGTCAACGCATTTTTATTTTCAGCAAGCTTAACATGTAAATATTTGTATGAACATAAGATTCAACAACTGAGACACAAACTGAACAAGTTCCACAGACATGTGACTAACCTAAATTGAATAATGTGTCCCTGAAATAAAGGGGGCGTCAAAATTAACTGTCAGTACCAGCTGCATAAAGTACTGCAGTGCATCTCCTCATGGACTGCATCAGATTTGCCAGTTCTTGCTGTGAGATGTCATAACATGTAAATATTTGTATGAACAAAGATTCAACAACTGAGACACAAACTGAACAAGTTCCACAGACATGTGACTAACCTAAATTGAATAATGTGTCTCTGAAATAAAGTCAGTATCTGGTGTGGCCACCAGCTGCATAAAGTACTGCAGTGCATCTCCTCATGGACTGCATCAGATTTGCCAGTTCTTGCTGTGAGATGTTACCCCACTCTTCCACCAAGGCACCTGCAAGTTCCTGGACATTTCTGGGGGGAATGGCCCTAGCCCTCACCCTCCGATCCAATAGGTCCCAGACGTGCTCAATGGGATTGAGATCCGGGCTCTTCGCTGGCCATGGCAGGACACTAACATTCCGGTCTTGCAGGAAATAACGCACAGAATGAGCAGTATGTCTGGTGGCCTTGTCATGCTGGAGGGTCATGTCAGGATGAGCCTGCAGGAAGGGTACCACGTGAGGGAGGAGGATGTCTTCTCTGTAATGCACAGCGTAGAGATTGCCTGCAATGACGACAAGCTCAGTCCGATGATGCTGTGACACACCGTCCCAGACCATGACGGACTCTCCACCTCCAAATCGATCCCGCTCCAGAGTACAGGCCTCGGTGTAGTGCTCATTCCTTCGACGATAAACGCAAATCCGACCATCACCCCATGTGAGACAAAACCGCAGCTCGTCAGTGAAGAGCGCTTTTTGCCAGTCCTGTCTGGTCCAGCGACGGTGGGTTTGTGCCCATAGGTGACATTGTTGCCGGTGATGTCTGGTGAGGACCTGCCTTACAACAGGCCTACAAGCGCTCAGTCCAGCCTCTCTCAGCCTATTGAGGACAGTTTGAGCACTGATAGAGGGATTGTGCGTTCCTGGTGTAACTCGGGCAGTTGTTGTTGCCATCCTGTACCTGTCCCGCAGGTGTGATGTTCAGATTTACCGATCCTGTGCAGGTGTTGTTACACGTGGTCTGCCACTGCGAGGACGTTCAGCTGTCCGTCCTGTCTCCCTGTCGCGCTGTCTTAGGCGTCACAGTATGGACATTGCAATTTATTGCCCTGGCCACATCTGCAGGCCACATGCCTCCTTGCAGCATGCCTACGGCACTATCACGCAGATGAGCAGTGACCCTGGCCATCTTTCTTTTGGTGTTTTTCCAGAATCAGTAGAAAGGCCTCTTTAGTGTCCTAAGCTTTCATAACTGTGACCTTAATTTTCTTCCGTCTGTAAGCTGTTAGTGTTTTAACAAACGTTCCACAGGTGCATGTTCATGAATTGTTAATGGTTCATTGAACAAGCATGGGAAAGTGTTGTAACCATTTACAATTAAGATCTGTGAAGTTATTTGGATTTTTACAAATTATTTTTGAAAGACAGGGTCCTGAAAAATATACTTTTTAACTACATGATTTCATGTGCCATTTAATAGTTTGTCTTTACCATTACTATTTACTTTACTATAGTGAAAATAAAGGAACCCTTGAATGAGTAGGTGTGTTCAAACCTTTGACTGCTACTAAAATCATTTAGATTCCAATGATGAATCTCATTGAAGTCTTTTGAAGAGACACCACTTAAAAGAAGTCCCTACCAGACTGGAAGGAAAGATTCCACATTCCTCGTTCTCTCAGCTGTCTGTAAACAGCAGTGCATGACTCCCATTAGTTACAAATGGCCACAATGAATGGCATCATGGTCGACCGTGGCAGCTCTGATAATTCCAGCCTTTTTTAAACATGGTCATGTCTCTCCTTTTGTTTTCAACAATGACATTTGTCATACCTGGGAAGTTTGTCCTGACCTTGTTGATCTAACCAGGAGAAACTCTGGTGTCCCAGTTATACATCACATGACTCATAGAGGGCTTTTATTAAGGCTTTTTATTTTTAGGGAACACCTTGTAGTCACAACTCAGATTCTCTTTGATCCAGTTGTGCCCTTTCATAATGTCTGTGGTCAGTCATCTGTTCTGTAATGATATAATGCTGTTCCTATGAGGAGCAAGGATATTTATTAACTTCCAGGTGCTGCAAACATTAGTGATAGTGTGTTCTTTGGATAATGGAGGGTTAAGGCATTCCACTGTTATGGTCTTGTCTAAGCACTGTAGACGGGGGCTTGAAATGGTACTGGACTGGCAGCGGACCCTGGGAGGATCTTGTCTGATCCCTCCAAGTGTTTGACTGACACTGATGTTGTACAATTTTCAGGTGTAAAATGTAATCCAAGCAGTTTTCTGAAGGAAAAAACACAGCTTTATGTTCCTTGATACCAAAATAGGCTTAGAAACACTGTCTTAACACACTTTGCCTACGTGCTGCTGTAAGCCCCTACCGACTCCATACTGTAATGGCTCTCAGGAAATTTGACTTTGAGATTCTACTTCACTAATGGGCAATTGACAGCCTGTTTCTCCACCAGTGTGATTTCATTCCAGATGAGATTTGCCCCATGGAGGACTGTTGAGTTCAATTTATTGCATCTGCTTTGATTTGAGTTATGCTAGTACATTTATGCACATTTTACTGAAAGCAACACATTTTTCTGAATCTATCCCTTGCTATTGTTGATCTATCATTTGGAAAGTGGTAGCAGGACCCATCAGGTTATCCTTGCTACAACCAAAGTGCTACTGTTATCAGACATCCTATCAATTCAAGGTTTGGATGATATTTACACTGAACATAAATATAAACGCAACATGTCAAGTGTTTGTTTCATGACCTGAAATATAAAATCCCAGAAGTGTTCCATATGAAGAAATATCTTCTCTCATTGTGAACAACTTTGTTTACATCCCTTGTGAGCATTTCTCCTTTGACGAGAACCCATCCACCTGACAGGTGTAGCATATCAAGAAGCTGATTTAAACAGCCTGCTCATTACACAGGTGCACCTTGTGCTGGGGACAGTAAAAGGCCAGTTTTGTCACTATGCCTCAGATGTCTCAAGTTGAGGAAATCTCCACGAGCTGTAGCCAGATCATTTAATGGTAATTTCTCTACCATAAGCTGCCTCCAATGTCGTTTTAGGGAATGTGGCAGTGTCCAACCGCTGAGCATGTGTATGGTGTCTTGTGGGCAAGTGGTTTGCTGATGTCAATGTTGTGAACAATGTGCCCCATTTGTGGCGGCGAGGTTATGTTTTAGGCAGATAAGCTAAGGACAACGAACACAATTGTAATGCTTAGATGGCAAGATCCCAAGGCCCATTTCTTTTGAAGGTATCTGTGACCAACAGATGCATATCTGTTTTCCCAGATTAGGGCCTAAATAATATATTTAAATTGACTGATTTTAGGTCATATGAAATGTAACTCAGTATATTCTTTACAATTGTTTCATGCAGCATTTTATATTTTTGTTCAAGATATGTGTTTGTAGTGAGGAAGTGCTGTGCCTCTCTCCAGTCTAGCATGGCTAGATCATAGGCTGTGTTTACACAGGCAGCCCAATACTGATTTTATTCATTTTTTTATTACCACAATTGACCTTTTGGGCAATCAGATCTGCTCTCTTGCCAATAATTGGGCCAAAGATCAGTTCAGCTGCCTGTGTAAACGCAACCTGAGTCATATCATATGGATCAGATCTCTGATCAGTGGGCCAGGTAGTGATGACCCTGATAGTGTCGTCTCCTCTGTGTTGTGTGGTAAAGTTGACTGCCTCGAGGAACCTGAAGAGATGGAGGACCACAGCCCTCTGCCCCCTCGGGAGTTGCCGCCAACGCAGCCGCCCCCTCCGGCCGAAGAAACCCCCCAGGGGGCATGTCCAGCCTCATCCTGGGTTGAGGTCTGGTTTTGTTGGAACGTTTTTATTTTTGAAAGAATTGCCCCCATTTCCCCCTTCCCCACCTCAGTCCCACTGTTCTTCCCCACTGTCTGATACAATCCACCACGTCCCCTCTGAGCCATGGAATTTCCCCCCTACCTGCCAACCCCCTCATGTTTTTACTTTTTTTCTAATTAAAGAGAACCGTTGACAGAAGCACTTTATGTATCTCTTTTTCCCCTCCCCCCATTTCAGTCCATTCTGTAGTGTGCCTATATTTCGCCTGATGGAAAGGGCATGTTGGAAAGGGCACGTCTCATTCTCGCCCTGTTGTAAATTGTAAAGAAAAGTATTCAAAAAAGATTTGATGCGTGAATTTCTAAATACAATAAAGATTGATATGAATTTGTTCATTTTGCTCCTGGTTTAATTTTTATTGGAGGAAATATGTATTTTGTGGCTCTCAAATGTTTTTAGTTATGCATGTTATACCACATGGATAATTTACTGTAAGCCAACTATTTGAAGCCATAAGTGAAAGATCTGAGTAACAATTTGGTCAGCCTGTTTTTTACAGATAAATCCCATTTTACATGTTAAGACACTTCCAAAGCACTTTTATAATAATGTCCACATGGGGGGGCTGATACCGTCTGGAACACATTCGGCGTGGGAATGAGTTGCCCCCTCCTTCCCATTGCTGGGAACAGTCAAAACTAGGCTGAACCACAAAGTGAAAGTATTTTCTTAGCTCGTAAGATTTGCCACGAGGACTGGACTATAGGGAGATTGGAATCAAATTGTAAGTATTTTGTTTATTGCTGCTGTAACTTTTGGTCGTAACTGAACAGTCTAGAAAAACGCATGACACACCCACATGTTTGTAGAGGTGTTGACTAACAGTAAAATCACACTATATGCTCCCAAAAATTGAATGGGCCAACCCAAGAACAATAATTTCTGCAATGCAGTGTTTTTTTTTTTTAAACTCACTGTATTGCCTGTCTTAATTTGTTCTGTAATTTCGTTTTCTGCATTGTTGATTAGTGCCCGTAAGTAAGCGTGTCACTGTTAGTCGACAAGTATTATTTGACAAATAAAATGTGATTTTTGCCAAAACGTTGGTTGTTAGGTTTACTCTTTAAATTGTTGGGAGTGTATATAGTGTGAGACTTTATTTTTTGTACATTGACCCTGCTCGCTTTTAGTAAGCAAAAATAGCATGTTGAGGCAATGCTTGTATTAGTCAATGCATATTATTCAGGCTATCCACTGTTGCTCTCAGATTTTAATTTGGCTCAACCACTGATTGTCAGGTGTGAACCCTTTCCTGTGGAGAGACCACTGTTTCACAGAACCCCTGTTTGTTTTTCTACTAAGGAGAAAGGCCTTAACATGGCGTTGGTCTTCAGCTTGTCCACTCTCATGTTTCTCCTCATCACTGGGATGGAGACATCCAAAAGTAAGTCATTATGCAGGCACAATTTGTAGTACTTCTACCAACATAACTTCCAAAATGCTCACAACGAATGGTCTAGGAGTTTTGTTTTATCCAAACTACACTTGTCAGTTGTAACATTTTCTGTACTACAGTCCTGTTTAATTTTGTTTTCTATCTACTGCTTAAACAGGTCTAAGTCAGGGCCCAGAGTTGAAGCAGGTCGTCCAGGTGGACTCTGGGAAGGATGCAGTCCTAGAGTGCTCTGTGAACATCAGTGAGAAATCCACTGGTAATGTAAACATAGAGAAGGTCGTGTGGTGGAGGCTGGACCAGAATGGTCTTCACAAAGGTGGACCTGTGTTCAAATGCAACATATTCAATCAACAATCCTCCAATCCCAGGTTGCAGCTGAACCCAAAATATCAGCTTCCCATGCCACCTGCCAATGAGAAAGACAAAGTTGTGTCCCTGTTGGTCAAAGAAACCCAGCCTGAAGACGAGGGTCCGTATGAGTGTGTGGTGAACACTGACAGTGGAATCACACATTGTAACTTCATGCTGAAGGTCACAGGTAAGCTCACAGGTAACCTCACAGGTCAGCTCAAAGCTTTTGGACTCAAATGTTTATAGGTAGGGCCCTGAGTATTTCCCAGTCAGGAAAAACTAAGGGCTTTACACAGTTTTGAATTCAAAGTGCCTTCCTCACACCCTAACACTGACCATTTAGTATTCTCCTTTTTGCATCATGATTTCCACTGTGCAGAGGATCCATCAAGAATTCTTGCTTTTCTCACATTAACCTCTGTTAGTATCCAATATAAATTGACATACCCTACAAACATGACCTAATTGATTGCATACCTGAATGTGACGTGATTTTCATTTATAATGATTCTGATTTTGTGTGTTAGTGTTACAGTACGAGCCCAGCACTGAAAAGGAGATTCCAAAGAACAGTTACATGAGTGTGGCTGCTGTATGTGTGGTAGTAGGCTCTCTTGCCATTGGACTGCTGCTTCTCAAGCTGTTTCAAGCCAGAAGACTCAGACAAGGTGAGCACCCAGGGTCATGTCCATTAGGGCACACTGTTGCAAAACGCTTCAAGAAGTTATTAAGATAGTTCCTCCCCATTTCAGACTGCTTCTTTCCAGTTCATGCCTAGTGAACATGACCCTGCTTTTCACAGTCTCCACAGAAAGAATGTGTAGGTCTGGGAAGATTAGTTAAGTGCTTCCTGTCCTAGCTAAATGCCATGATATTTTTATTTGACTAGGCAAGTCAGTTAAGAACAAATTCTAACTGAAATTCTAACAAATAATAACTGAAAGGTTGCAAGATCGAATCCCCAAGCTGACAAGGTACAAATCTGTTGTTCTGCACCTGAACAGACAGTTAACCCACTGTTCCTAGGCCGTTATTGAAAATAAGAATTTGTTGACTTGCCTAGTTAAATAAAGGTTAAACATTTTTAAAATTCCGGGCATTCTCGTGGTTGGCAGGCTGCATCACATCCGGCTGTGATTGGTAGTCCCATAGGGCGGCGCACAATTGGCCCAGCGTCGTCCGGGGTAGGCCATCATTGTAAATACGAATTTGTTCTTAACTGACTTGCCTAGTTAAATTGAAAAAATAACAGTGTTCCTATTGTCCCCTGTGGAACCAGAGCCTCAGGATACAGCAGTCCCAGCAGAGCACAACCCCAGCACCAGGACAGGACCGTTTCCGTAGCGACAGATGTATTATCAGGGGTGCCATGGGCTCTCTTCTCTGTCGATGTCATGTCTGCTCTGTCTCTCACGTCACATCGCTAACTGAATGTGAATGCTTTGCCTGGAGGAGGGAGCAATCTGGCTCAACACTATTCTGTTCCCCCTCTGCAGGAGAAATGGAGTGCACGCATTGTCCTGCTACCAAGCTAATTGTTAGCAGCATTGTCTGTAGTTGTTAATCACACCAGACTATTCTTTCATAATTGTTTTATATATTGTAACTAAAACCTGATATGAAACAAATGCACATATTTAGTGGACATTGATTTGACAGTGAAGACACTAGTGTGATACAGTAGCAGTGTGTGAAATTGATCTTGACAGAACACCTTTACTTTGTGCATCACAATTTGAAGAAGTCATTTATTCAGAAGCCAATATTGTGTTTTAGTTCATTTGAGAGTTGCTTTAGTTGACAAATGCCATGTTTTTTATTGTTACAAAGTGGGATTCAAATTTATTTAATTGTCATTTTTTTGTAAACAATCTACATAAAATACTCTGTCAAAGTGGAAGAAAAAATAACACAAAAATACTGTAGCGACCCAAACAGCTGTGTTATGTATTATGCTGTTGGTTTTGTTGTACTTACCAGTACGCAGTGTTCGCGGGGTCCGACATGCCAGTCAATCTGCTATCTGCCAACCACTGCCTGGAATGTTCTTGTGCCGGGCATCCTGGTGGCTGGTGGAGCAGCAGGGGGGTGGAGCATCGCAGGTTTAAGGCCATGTTTAGCCATTGTTCTCTCTCTTACTTCTGGTCTTCACAAGAGATGTTCACGGTTGTTCATATGGATATCCTTAATTTATTTGGCGTGGGCTATGGCCGAACAGTAGCCTGTGTGGAGTTGGGTTAATAAACCGTGAATTCGTCAACTCAACCCTCTGTCTGGACAATTGTATCTTTATGATCTAGCCAGGTCATTACAATACCTTTAAGTATTCAAACCCCTGAGTCGATACATAGTAGAAACACCAGCTGTGGGTCTTCCTGGGTAAGTAAGAGCTTTGTACACCTGTATTGTGCAATATTATTTCCTTATTATTTTCATAATTTTTCAGGTTTTTGGGATCTTGGCTAAACAGCAATTTTCAAGTCTTGCCATAGATTTTCAAGCAGATTTAAGTACAAAACTGTAACTTGGCCAGTCAGGAACGTTCACTGTCTTCTAGGTAAGCTACTCCAGTGTAGATTTGGCCTTGTGTTTTAGGTTATTGTCCTGCTGAAAGGTGAATTCCTTGACCAGTGTCTGGTGTAAAGCAGACAGGTTTTCCTCCAGGATTGTACCTGTGCCGAGCTCCATCCCGTTTCTTTTTATCCAGTATTTGCCGACGTCAAGCCTACCCGTACCATATTTCATATTTTCGCTGTCAATTAGGTTATTATTTTGGAATCACTTCATCGTTGTCGATCCATCCTCAGTTTTCTCCCATCACAGCCATTGAACTCGGTAGCTGTATTATAAAAACACCAATGGGCTGATGGTATTTGTATTTAATAAAGATTGCCAAGGCAGCAGCTGCTCTTCCTGGGGTCCAGGAACATTAAGGCAGTTATATACCATTTTAAAATATTACATGACATTACATTTCATAACACTTTTCACAACACATTAAGTGTGTTCCCTCAGGCCACTACTCTACTATCACATATCTACAATACAAAATCTATGTGTACTTGTGTGCAGAGTGCGTGTCTTATCATGTGTACAGTATGTGTGTCTGTGCCTGTGTATCTTCACACTCCACTGTTCCATCAGGTGTATTTTTATCTGATTTCTACTGCTTGCATCAGTTACCGGATGTGGAATAGAGTTCCATGTAGTCATGGCTCCATGAAGTACTGTGCGGCTCCCATAGTCTGTTCTGGATTGTAAAAAGACCCTTGGTGGCATGTCTTGTGGGGTATGCATGGGTGTCCGAGCTGTGTCTCAGTACTTTAAACAGACACCTCGGTGCATTCAGCATGTCAACACTTCTTACTGAAACAAGCACAACAAATCTCTCCTCCACTTTGTGCCACGAGAGATTTACATGCATATTGTTGTGTCTTTACTATGAATTATATGATATGACATGCTATTTTATCAAATTAATTCTCTAATTAATATTACCTGATTACCTGTGTACTGTTAGACAGGTAACTCTTTATCCACAATATAGCAAGTGTAAAGCCAGCAGCTGACTATGATCGATAATGTCAAAAGCCGTACTGAAGTCTAGCAAAACAGCTCCCACAATCTTTTTATCATCAATTTCAGTCAGCCAATCGTCAGTCATTTGTGCAAGTGCCGTGCATGTTGAATGCTCTTCCCTATAAGCATGCTGAAAGTCTTTTGTCAATTTGTTAACTGTAAAACAGCATTGTATCTGGTCAAAAACACATGTTTCTAAAAGTTTATTAAGGGTTGTGTTAGCAGTTGATGTTATTCTTTATTAACACAGACCCCAAGTAAATCAGGGGGAGGAAAATAGGTTTATTCGAACAGAACAAATCATACGGGGAGGTAGATGGTCATTCTCCCCTGTCCTCAGTGATGCTCTCCCAGTGATTCTTCCCTGTCCTCAGTGATGCTCTCCCAGTGATTCTCCCCTGTCCTCAGTGATGCTCTCCCAGTGATTCTCCCCTGTCCTCAGTGATGCTCTCCCAGTGATTCTCCCCTGTCCTCAGTGATGCTCTCCCAGTGATTCTCCCCTGTCCTCAGTGATGCTCTCCCAGTGATTCTCCCCTGTCCTCAGTGATGCTCTCCCAGTGATTCTCCCCTGTCCTCAGTGATGCTCTCCCAGTGATTCTCCCCTGTCCTCAGTGATTCTCTCCCAGTGATTCTCCCCTGTCCTCAGTGATGCTCTCCCAGTGATTCTCCCCTGTCCTCAGTGATGCTCTCCCAGTGATTCTCCCCTGTCCTCAGTGATGCTCTCCCAGTGATTCTCCCCTGTCCTCAGTGATGCTCTCCCAGTGATTCTCCCCTGTCCTCAGTGATGCTCTCCCAGTGATTCCCCCTGTCCTCAGTGATGCTCTCCCAGTGATTCTCCCCTGTCCTCAGTGATGCTCTCCCAGTGATTCTCCCCTGTCCTCAGTGATGCTCTCCCAGTGATTCTCTCCTGTGGTTCTCCACAGAACAAAGGGACAGGGTGTAGTTTATAACTCAGCCCTATCCTGTGGTTGACCAATTAGAATTCCTTGCAATAAAACTGTATCCTATTTCAGGTTGGACCAATGGGAACGTGCCACACCGTAAGTTCAGGACTGACATTCCTAACAGATGTTGAACTGAAAACCAACTATTTCCATAGATAATTCCCTATTACAGAAAAACCACTATTTCCATTGATCGTTGTTACTCTATTGACTTCTCGTCCTCTGTCTCTGCATTGTGTATTTATCTTCGAAATATTCTTATTGTTGGTAACAGGCTGATTGGTCAGCTATTTGAGCGGTAAAGAGGGCTTTACTATTCTTGAGTAGGGGAATTACTTTTGCTTCCCTCCAGACCTGAGGGCACACACTTTCTAGTAAGCTTAGATTGAAGATATGACAAATAGGAGTGGCAATATGGTCTGCTATTATTTTCAGTCATTTTCCATCCAAGTTGTCAGACCCCCGTGGCTTGTCACTGTTGATGGTGACATCCCTAAGCAGTTCCCTCCCTATCCTCCAGTTCAGAAGGACGACTGTATCTTTGGTGTGTCTGGGCCAGTAAAGACTGCTGAGGGGACCATGTCTTTGATGTGTTTGATACCATTCCATTTACTCCATTCCAGACATTACTATGAGTCATCCTCCCCTCATCAGCCTCCACTGGTCTGGGTGGTTTAATACATCATCCACAGCATTTATTAACTTGACCATGCTTAACGAGATATTAAACGTCTGATTTGTTATTGTTAGCCATCTACCAATCACTGCCCTTTATGAGGCTTTAGAAACCCTCGTGGTCGTTCTAGTTGAATCTCTGCTTGAAACTCCCTACTTGACTGAGGGATCTTACAGATATGGACAGAGGAAAGGGTAGTCATTCAAACATGATGTCAACCAGTGGAGACCCGTCATTCAGGGCAGGTGGGGCAGGGCCCACACTTTTTTTGGGGGGTGAGGGTCTTGCCTGTTTTGTATGTTATTTGGGCATTAATACGTGACACATATCAGTTTGCAAACAATGTAAAAAAAAAAGTAATTGAGTTAATAAATCCGCATAAAAACATGATCTCTTTTTTGCTTTCTTGAGTAAGGCAGCTCCAAAATGCAGGTGTTTCAGCCTAGCTCAGTGCTTTCTGTGGTGGTGGGGCAGCCAGTGGAAAATACAGAGCGTTGTGCCTGATTGGCTCAGTTTTCTGTCATGATTGGCTCAGTTTTCTGTCACTCAAAGGACAGTACGTCATCCCCAATTCTAAGGCTGGAGCTCCTTGTTACCTCATATCCCAGCGATTATGCCTTGCATTACGCCTGGGAAGAAACATTTGCTCAACTTGCCATTGGTTCAACCATTGGCTCAACTTACCCCATGGCCATTGGCTCAACTTACCCCATGGCCATTGGCTCAACTTACTCAAGGCAAACATGTTGACTAAATTAGCCCACACAGCTACAAGGATGCACTTTCATGCTAGGTTTACGACCTCATATTGAAGCTTATAGAGACCTCAACAGATGTGTAGAACAATCTTAAAATGATCTACTTTGGTTTAGAAACCAGCATCATGAAACCTCTAGTGTTTTAAATGGTATATACGTGTTATCAGAACTATTGCATTTGTGGTTTCTATCTGATTTAACTTGAGATGAATGAAATTATAACTTTACATTCTGACCTGGACACATGGTGGCCTCGCGCTATTAGACTTTTGCGTGCACCAATGACAGTGAGCATTCATGCTGGGATTGTAGGCCAATTTGAAACTCTAGAATGACTTACATTACCAGTCATGCAATTCAATTTAAAACACTCTGTCTGTTTCTGAGAATTTGTAAGATCCTTATTTGCATAAAATAGACAGAGACCAGTCAACCAAAATTAGCCAATAGCGTTTATTCCCGAGAGCTCTGGTCATAATACCATGTACATTGGTTTATGTACCTCACATTTTGTCCAATAGCTTTTTAGATGTCCCTCCTCTTCTCCGACAAAGAAAAAGCAGCTTCAAAAGTCCATTCCAACCCCTTAATGCACATACATTACACACTAAATCTGGATTATCTCCTGAAGTCTCATCACAGTTTATTACCACTTAGCTGACAGTTCCAGTCCCCCCCAGATACGGAAAACCTGGAGGGGTTCTCGCTCTCTTATTTTATATCCACAGAGTTATAGCTGAGTCGGTTCAAACATAGTTTAAGGATCCTCTTTGTTTTTGTTAGGCACACACATGCATTCCTCTCGTCCCCCCTCCAACCCAGTTGGAGCTGTGTTTATTATTTTTAATTACTCCTTGTTCATGCTACATAACCTCTAATCCTAATGGTTAAGTTTCTGGGTAGAATTATTTAATCATTTATCTTAAACCTTGATAAAATATCTTAACAATTATCCAATCTGCTGGCATGGAATTTTGTGATACTGTATCGTATTGCATCTCATAAAGCAAAGAGTTCCAGAGGAGAAGTGCTGATATGAATAAGATTATATGGACTGAACGGCTACTCTTAGACTCTTTGATTGCAAAATTCTGGTAACTTGACCAAATTCTCCAGCTTTTATAGGAATCACAATATGGGCAATGGAAAATGATGGGGACCCCTGTAAATAATTAGCAATGGAGCAAGGTTCGACTTTAGTACATTTCAATAGTCATGGGGTGCTGAATGTTTAATTGCTGAATCATAGAGCTCTAATCTGGCTCACTTTCCTCTATCATAGATCACAGGAGCAGGGACACATCCCATCAAAGCTCGCAGGGACACATCCCATCAGAGCTCGCAGGGACCCATCCTGTCAGAGCTCACAGGGACCCATCCCATCAGAGCTCATAGGAGCAGGAACACGTCCCATCAGAGCTCACAGGAGCAGGAACACTTCCCGTCAGAGCTCACAGGAGCAGGAACACGTCCCATCAGAGCTCACAGGAGCAGGAACACGTCCCGTCAGAGCTCACAGGAGCAGGAACACGTCCCATCAGAGCTCACAGGAGCAGGAACACATCCCGTCAGAGCTCACAGGAGCAGGAACACGTCCCATCAGAGCTCATAGGAGCAGGAACACATCCCGTCAGAGCTCACAGGAGCAGGAACACGTCCCATCAGAGCTCACAGGAGCAGGAACACTTCCCATCAGAGCTCACAGGAGCAGGAACACGTCCCATCAGAGCTCACAGGAGCAGGAACACGTCCCATCAGAGCTCACAGGAGCAGGGACATGTCCCGTCAGTCATGAAGCATCTCACAAGGTAAGGTTTGTCCTTATGAAATTGGAGTTGGGTGAGAAAGAATCCTAAAGATGGTCCAATGGGCATGGTGTGAAGCCTCTCTCTTTGTGTCAGTCTGCTAAATCTCCGGATGTCCTCTAGGGTGAGATTCAGGTCCTGCTGAACAACTTGCAGCAGGAGATGAAGTACATGCAGGGGCAGCTCAATACCAGGATATCATCCCTGCGCAGAGGGTGGGCATCCCTACCACCCTCCCAACAGTCAGCGTCCCTGCGACCAATGCAATGCTCCAACACCATCTCCAATCACCACCATGGTGGGACCAACGTGGAATGATGGAGTGAATACCACATGTGGAGATTTCTACTGCAAGAGAAAGGGTAATTTAAGCTTTCTTTTATGAGTAAGGAAATTGCTACTCCCGAGTGGTGAAGCGGTCTAAGGCACTGCATCTCAGTGCTAGAGGCGTCACTACAGACACCCTGGTTCGAATCCAGGCTGTATCACAACCGGCCGTGATTGGGAGTCCCATAGGGCGGCGCACAATAGTGTCGTCCGGGTTTGGCCGGTGTAGGCCGTCATCGTAAATGAGAATTTGTTCTTAACTGACTTGCCTAGTTAAATAAAGGTTAAATAAAAATACATAAAAAATGTAATTAGTGGTTGTTCTGTATGGTGACATGAGTAGAGTGGACTGACTTCTCCCACTTGTCACAGATACCTGGAGTAGATGTGGTGCATTGTTCCATAATGACCATCACCGAGGCCAACCCTCAGAGCCAGACTGGCAGCCGGCCGGGGGCTGAGCCTGAGACACCTGCTGTAGCGCTTCAGAACAGTGGATGATGGATCTTCAGGAGAGGGAAGTAGATTCATTTATCTGATGAGAAAGACCACTCCTTAAGGAACCTGTTTAAATATTCTTTGTAGACACAAAACTGACCCCAAGGCTGAGGTATTCACTTTAAATCATGTCAGTTAAAAATAGCGCCTGATCATTGTATTTTAACTGTGAGAATGGTACTAATCATTTGGAGAATTTGTTGATGTGGTTTACAGAACAAGCCTGTACCACCACCTCCCCCGATGGGAATGTATCTGGGGAACTCTGGTCTTCCCAAAGGGGGGAATCCTTACTTCAGGAAAGCAGGTGAATATGGTTTAATTGAAATACTGTGCCAGCCAATTATCGCTTTCTCTGGTGATCTCCTGCCTGCTAACATCTTTCCTCTAGTCTAACAGCAGGTCTATGGGAAAAATATCCCAGGATGCTCTACTCTGATGGGACCACCTCAACACCATCAAGCCAGCTCCGTTGACAGTTCCCTGCCCAACACTCCACCTTCGTGGCACAGATGACAGAAACTTGCCCCTGGAACTCTACCCTACTTTGGTATGAATCCTTCCAAAGTTAATTGATTTCATAAACTGAGCTTTTTACAGTTGCATAGCAAGTGGTTGAAGTAGCAGCACTGTTTTTAATTTTGTCTCACAGGCCATTTGCCCAGAGGGACCATATCCATTTTTAATGTACCACCATATACAGCATCTCAATATACAACTTTTATGTATGGGTACCTCACTTGAGATCAGTGATGAACTGTTTTCTAATAGGATATTTCCTAAATCAGGTTTAGCTCCAGTGTTTGGCCCAGAAATATTTCCTTTTGTGTTTCCAGCTCTCTGAGGCCTGGCCCTCAAAAGTACCCAAATTGTTGGCTTTATGCAGACACCTCTCCCCCCCACTAGAGAGAGTTGTTCTCACACCCTGACTTGAGGTTTACCAACAGTAGGTGCTGTGTGCACTGTCTTTAGTTCCAGACCCATTCTAACCTGATTCAATAAGCAATTGACCAGACCCACTCTAACCTGATTCAACAAGCAATTGACCAGACCCACACTAACCTGATTCAACAAACAATTGACCAGACCCACACTAACCTGATTCAACAAGCAATTGACCAGACCCACACTAACCTGATTCAACAAGCAATTGACCAGACCCACACTAACCTGATTCAACAAGCAACTGACCAGACCCACACTAACCTGATTCAACAAGCAATTGACCAGACCCACTCTAACCTGATTCAATAAGCAACTGACCAGACCCACTCTAACCTGATTCAACAAGCAACTGACCAGACCCATGGTCTTCAATTTAGACCATAATTATTGAATCAGGTGTGTATACACACTTCCTCCACAGTGTAGCTTTCTAAGGGAGATGTCATGTTATATAATTTGCTGTTAAATATGTTGTGGTGAGGTTATGTTATGTGGTGAACCATTCACCTCTATGTCTGGGAGTAGAAGATATGTTATGTAGTGAACCATTCACCTCTATGTCTGGGAGTAGAGGATATGTTATGTAGTGAACCATTCACCTCTATCATGTCTGGGAGTAGAGGATATGTTATGTAGTGAACCATTCACCTCTATCATGTCTGAGAGTAGAGGATATGTTATGTAGTGAACCATTCTGAGAGTAGAGGATATGTTATGTAGTGAACCATTCACCTCTATCATGTTTGAGAGTAGAGGATATGTTATGTAGTGAACCATTCACCTCTATCATGTCTGAGAGTAGAGGATATGTTATGTAGTGAACCATTCACCTCTATCATGTCTGAGAGTAGAGGATATGTTATGTAGTGAACCATTCACCTCCACAGTGGTGGAACAAATACCCAACTGTCATACTTGAGTAAAAGTAAAGATACCCTAATAGAAAATGACTCAAGTCAAGGTGAAAGCCAACCAGTAAAATACTATTTGAGTAAAAGTCTAAAAGTATTTTGTTTTAAGTATACTTATTTATCAAAGGTAAATGTAATTGCTAAAATATAAGTAATTTCACATTCCTTATATTAAGCAAACCAGACGGTACGATTTAAGTACTTTTGGGTGTCAGGGAAAATGTATGGAGTAAAAAGTACATTATTTTCTTTAGGAATGTAGTGAAGTAAAAGTAATCAAAAATATAAATAGTAAAGTACAAATAACTAAAAATAACTACTTAAGTACTACTTTAAAGTATGTTTACTTAAGTACTTTACACCACTGGTAGAGAACCATTCACCCCTTTCATGTATGGGACTAGAGGATATGTTATGTAGTGAACCATTCACCTCTATCATGTCTGAGAGTAGAGGATATGTTATGTACTGAACCATTCACCTCTATCATGTCTGAGAGTAGAGGATATGTTATGTAGTGAACCATTCTGAGAGTAGAGGATATGTTATGTAGTGAACCATTCACCTCTATCATGTCTGAGAGTAGAGGATATGTTATGTAGTGAACCATTCACCTCTATCATGTCTGGGAGTAGAGGATATGTTATGTAGTGAACCATTCTGAGAGTAGAGGATATGTTATGTAGTGAACCATTCACCTCTATCATGTCTGGGAGTAGAGGATATGTTATGTAGTGAACCATTCACCTCTATCATGTCTGAGAGTAGAGGATATGTTATGTAGTGAACCATTCACCTCTATCATGTCTGAGAGTAGATGATATGTTATGTAGTGAACCATTCACCTCTATCATGTCTGAGAGTAGAGGATATGTTATGTAGTGAACCATTCACCTCTATCATGTCTGGGAGTAGAGGATATGTTATGTAGTGAACCATTCACCTCTATCATGTCTGAGAGTAGAGGATATGTTATGTAGTGAACCATTCACCTCTATCATGTCTGAGAGTAGAGGATATGTTATGTAGTGAACCATTCACCTCTATCATGTCTGAGAGTAGAGGATATGTTATGTATGTATGTAGTGAACCATTCACCTCTATCATGTCTGGGAGTAGAGGATATGTTATGTATGTATGTAGTGAACCATTCACCTCTATCATGTCTGGGAGTAGAGGATATGTTATGTATGTATGTAGTGAACCATTCACCTCTATCATGTCTGAGAGTAGAGGATATGTTATGTAGTGAACCATTCACCTCTATCATGTCTGAGAGTAGAGGATATGTTATGTAGTGAACCATTCACCTCTATGTCTGAGAGTAGAGGATAGGTTATGTAGTGAACCATTCACCTCTATCATGTCTGAGAGTAGAGGATATGTTATGTAGTGAACCATTCACCTCTATCATGTCTGGGAGTAGAGGATATGTTATGTAGTGAACCATTCACCTCTATCATGTCTGGGAGTAGAGGATATGTTATGTAGTGAACCATTCACCTCTATCATGTCTGAGAGTAGAGGATAGGTTATGTAGTGAACCATTCACCTCTATGTCTGAGAGTAGAAGATATGTTATGTAGTGAACCATTCACCTCTATCATGTCTGAGAGTAGAGGATATGTTATGTAGTGAACCATTCACCTCTATGTCTGAGAGTAGAGGATAGGTTATGTAGTGAACCATTCACCTCTATGTCTGAGAGTAGAAGATATGTTATGTAGTGAACCATTCACCTCTATCATGTCTGAGAGTAGAGGATATGTTATGTAGTGAACCATTCACCTCTATCATGTCTGAGAGTAGAGGATATGTTATGTAGTGAACCATTCACCTCTATCATGTCTGAGAGTAGAGGATATGTTATGTAGTGAACCATTCACCTCTATCATGTCTGAGAGTAGAGGATATGTTATGTAGTGAACCATTCACCTCTATCATGTCTGAGAGTAGAGGATATGTTATGTATGTATGTAGTGAACCATTCACCTCTATCATGTCTGGGAGTAGAGGATATGTTATGTATGTATGTAGTGAACCATTCACCTCTATCATGTCTGGGAGTAGAGGATATGTTATGTAGTGAACCATTCACCTCTATCATGTCTGAGAGTAGAGGATATGTTATGTAGTGAACCATTCACCTCTATCATGTCTGGGAGTAGAGGATATGTTATGTAGTGAACCATTCACCTCTATCATGTCTGAGAGTAGAGGATATGTTATGTAGTGAACCATTCACCTCTATCATGTCTGGGAGTAGAGGATATGTTATGTAGTGAACCATTCACCTCTATCATGTCTGGGAGTAGAGGATATGTTATGTAGTGAACCATTCACCTCTATCATGTCTGAGAGTAGAGGATATGTTATGTAGTGAACCATTCACCTCTATCATGTCTGGGAGTAGAGGATATGTTATGTAGTGAACCATTCACCTCTATCATGTCTGAGAGTAGAGGATATGTTATGTAGTGAACCATTCACCTCTATCATGTCTGGGAGTAGAGGATATGTTATGTAGTGAACCATTCACCTCTATCATGTCTGAGAGTAGAGGATATGTTATGTAGTGAACCATTCACCTCTATCATGTCTGAGAGTAGAGGATATGTTATGTACTGAACCATTCACCTCTATCATGTCTGAGAGTAGAGGATATGTTATGTATGTATGTAGTGAACCATTCACCTCTATCATGTCTGGGAGTAGAGGATATGTTATGTATGTTATGTAGTGAACTATTCACCTCTATCATGTCTGGGAGTAGAGGATATGTTATGTATGTATGTAGTGAACCATTCACCTCTATGTCTGAGAGTAGAAGATATGTTATGTAGTGAACCATTCACCTCTATCATGTCTGAGAGTAGAGGATATGTTATGTAGTGACCCATTCACCTCTATCATGTCTGAGAGTAGAGGATATGTTATGTAGTGAACCATTCACCTCTATCATGTCTGAGAGTAGAGGATATGTTATGTAGTGAACCATTCACCTCTATTATGTCTGAGAGTAGAGGATATGTTATGTAGTGAACCATTCTGAGAGTAGAGGATATGTTATGTAGTGAACCATTCACCTCTATCATGTCTGGGAGTAGAGGATATGTTATGTAGTGAACCATTCTGAGAGTAGAGGATATGTTATGTAGTGAACCATTCACCTCTATCATGTCTGAGAGTAGAGGATATGTTATGTAGTGAACCATTCACCTCTATCATGTCTGAGAGTAGAGGATATGTTATGTAGTGAACCATTCACCTCTATCATGTCTGGGAGTAGAGGATATGTTATGTAGTGAACCATTCACCTCTATCATGTCTGAGAGTAGAGGATATGTTATGTAGTGAACCATTTACCTCTATCATGTCTGAGAGTAGAGGATATGTTATGTAGTGAACCATTCACCTCTATCATGTCTGAGAGTAGAGGATATGTTATGTAGTGAACCATTCACCTCTATCATGTCTGAGAGTAGAGGATATGTTATGTAGTGAACCATTCACCTCTATTATGTCTGAGAGTAGAGGATATGTTATGTAGTGAACCATTCTGAGAGTAGAGGATATGTTATGTAGTGAACCATTCACCTCTATCATGTCTGGGAGTAGAGGATATGTTATGTAGTGAACCATTCTGAGAGTAGAGGATATGTTATGTAGTGAACCATTCACCTCTATCATGTCTGAGAGTAGAGGATATGTTATGTAGTGAACCATTCACCTCTATCATGTCTGAGAGTAGAGGATATGTTATGTACTGAACCATTCACTTCTATCATGTCTGGGAGTAGAAGATATGTTATGTAGTGAACCATTCACCTCCATCATGTCTGGGAGTAGAGGATATGTTATGTAGTGAACCATTCACCTCTATCATGTCTGGGAGTAGAGGATATGTTATGTAGTGAACCATTCACCTCTATCATGTCTGAGAGTAGAGGATATGTTATGTAGTGAACCATTCTGAGAGTAGAGGATATGTTATGTAGTGAACCATTCACCTCTATCATGTCTGAGAGTAGAGGATATGTTATGTAGTGAACCATTCACCTCTATCATGTCTGGGAGTAGAGGATATGTTATGTAGTGAACCATTCACCTCTATCATGTCTGAGAGTAGAGGATATGTTATGTAGTGAACCATTCACCTCTATCATGTCTGGGAGTAGAGGATATGTTATGTAGTGAACCATTCACCTCTATCATGCCTGAGAGTAGAGGATAGGTTATGTAGTGAACCATTCACCTCTATGTCTGAGAGTAGAAGATATGTTATGTAGTGAACCGTTCACCTCTATCATGTCTGGGAGTAGAGAATATGTTATGTAGTGAACCATTCACCTCTATCATGTCTGAGAGTAGAGGATATGTTATGTAGTGAACCATTCACCTCTATCATGTCTGGGAGTAGAGGATATGTTATGTAGTGAACCATTCACCTCTATCATGTCTGGGAGTAGAGGATATGTTATGTAGTGAACCATTCACCTCTATCATGTCTGAGAGTAGAGGATATGTTATGTAGTGAACCATTCACCTCTATCATGTCTGGGAGTAGAGGATATGTTATGTAGTGAACCATTCTGAGAGTAGAGGATATGTTATGTAGTGAACCATTCACCTCTATCATGTCTGAGAGTAGAGGATATGTTATGTAGTGAACCATTCACCTCTATCATGTCTGAGAGTAGAGGATATGTTATGTAGTGAACCATTCACCTCTATCATGTCTGAGAGTAGAGGATATGTTATGTATGTATGTAGTGAACCATTCACCTCTATCATGTCTGAGAGTAGAGGATAGGTTATGTAGTGAACCATTCACCTCTATGTCTGAGAGTAGAGGATAGGTTATGTAGTGAACCATTCACCTCTATGTCTGAGAGTAGAGGATATGTTATGTAGTGAACCATTCACCTCTATGTCTGAGAGTAGAAGATATGTTATGTAGTGAACCATTCACCTCTATCATGTCTGGGAGTAGAGGATATGTTATGTAGTGAACCATTCACCTCTATGTCTGAGAGTAGAGGATAGGTTATGTAGTGAACCATTCACCTCTATGTCTGAGAGTAGAAGATATGTTATGTAGTGAACCATTCACCTCTATCATGTCTGAGAGTAGAGGATAGGTTATGTAGTGAACCATTCACCTCTATCATGTCTGAGAGTAGAGGATAGGTTATGTAGTGAACCATTCACCTCTATCATGTCTGGGACTAGAGGATATGTTATGTAGTGAACCATTCACCTCTATCATGTCTGAGAGTAGAGGATATGTTATGTAGTGAACCATTCACCTCTATCATGTCTGAGAGTAGAGGATAGGTTATGTAGTGAACCATTCACCTCTATCATGTCTGGGACTAGAGGATATGTTATGTAGTGAACCATTCACCTCTATCATGTCTGGGAGTAGAGGATATGTTATGTAGTGAACCATTCACCTCTATCATGTCTGAGAGTAGAGGATAGGTTATGTAGTGAACCATTCTGGGAGTAGAGGATATGTTATGTAGTGAACCATTCACCTCTATGTCTGGGAGTAGAGGATATGTTATGTAGTGAACCATTCACCTCTATCATGTCTGAGAGTAGAGGATATGTTATGTACTGAACCATTCACCTCTATCATGTCTGAGAGTAGAGGATATGTTATGTAGTGAACCATTCACCTCTATCATGTCTGAGAGTAGAGGATATGTTATGTAGTGAACCATTCACCTCTATCATTTCTGAGAGTAGAGGATATGTTATGTAGTGAACCATTCACCTCTATCATGTCTGGGAGTAGAGGATATGTTATGTAGTGAACCATTCACCTCTATCATGTCTGGGAGTAGAGGATATGTTATGTAGTGAACCATTCACCTCTATCATGTCTGAGAGTAGAGGATAGGTTATGTAGTGAACCATTCTGGGAGTAGAGGATATGTTATGTAGTGAACCATTCACCTCTATGTCTGGGAGTAGAGGATATGTTATGTAGTGAACCATTCACCTCTATCATGTCTGAGAGTAGAGGATATGTTATGTACTGAACCATTCACCTCTATCATGTCTGAGAGTAGAGGATATGTTATGTAGTGAACCATTCACCTCTATCATGTCTGAGAGTAGAGGATATGTTATGTAGTGAACCATTCACCTCTATCATTTCTGAGAGTAGAGGATATGTTATGTAGTGAACCATTCACCTCTATCATGTCTGGGAGTAGAGGATATGTTATGTAGTGAACCATTCTGAGAGTAGAGGATATGTTATGTAGTGAACCATTCACCTCTATCATGTCTGGGAGTAGAGGATATGTTATGTAGTGAACCATTCACCTCTATCATGTCTGAGAGTAGAGGATATGTTATGTACTGAACCATTCACCTCTATCATGTCTGGGAGTAGAGGATATGTTATGTAGTGAACCATTCTGAGAGTAGAGGATATGTTATGTAGTGAACCATTCACCTCTATCATGTCTGAGAGTAGAGGATATGTTATGTAGTGAACCATTCACCTCTATCATGTCTGAGAGTAGAGGATATGTTATGTAGTGAACCATTCACCTCTATCATGTCTGAGAGTAGAGGATATGTTATGTACTGAACCATTCACCTCTATCATGTCTGAGAGTAGAGGATATGTTATGTAGTGAACCATTCACCTCTATCATGTCTGAGAGTAGAGGATATGTTATGTAGTGAACCATTCACCTCTATCATGTCTGAGAGTAGAGGATATGTTATGTAGTGAACCATTCACCTCTATCATGTCTGAGAGTAGAGGATATGTTATGTAGTGAACCATTCACCTCTATCATGTCTGGGAGTAGAGGATATGTTATGTAGTGAACCATTCACCTCTATCATGTCTGAGAGTAGAGGATATGTTATGTAGTGAACCATTCACCTCTATCATGTCTGAGAGTAGAGGATATGTTATGTACTGAACCATTCACCTCTATCATGTCTGAGAGTAGAGGATAGGTTATGTAGTGAACCATTCACCTCTATCATGTCTGAGAGTAGAGGATATGTTATGTAGTGAACCATTCACCTCTATCATGTCTGAGAGTAGAGGATATGTTATGTAGTGAACCATTCACCTCTATCATGTCTGAGAGTAGAGGATATGTTATGTAGTGAACCATTCACCTCTATCATGTCTGAGAGTAGAGGATATGTTATGTAGTGAACCATTCACCTCTATCATGTCTGGGAGTAGAGGATATGTTATGTAGTGAACCATTCACCTCTATCATGTCTGGGAGTAGAGGATATGTTATGTAGTGAACCATTCTGAGAGGAGAGGATATGTTATGTACTGAACCATTCACCTCTATCATGTCTGAGAGTAGAGGATAGGTTATGTAGTGAACCATTCACCTCTATCATGTCTGGGAGTAGAGGATATGTTATGTAGTGAACCATTCACCTCTATCATGTCTGAGAGTAGAGGATATGTTATGTAGTGAACCATTCACCTCCATCATGTCTGGGAGTAGAGGATATGTTATGTAGTGAACCATTCACCTCTATCATGTCTGGGAGTAGAGGATATGTTATGTAGTGAACCATTCTGAGAGTAGAGGATATGTTATGCAGTGAACCATTCACCTCTATCATGTCTGAGAGTAGAGGATATGTTATGTACTGAACCATTCACCTCTATCATGTCTGAGAGTAGAGGATATGTTATGTAGTGAACCATTCACCTCTATCATGTCTGAGAGTAGAGGATATGTTATGTAGTGAACCATTCACCTCTATGTCTGGGAGTAGAGGATAGGTTATGTAGTGAACCATTCACCTCTATCATGTCTGAGAGTAGAGGATATGTTATGTATGTATGTAGTGAACCATTCTGGGAGTAGAGGATATGTTATGTAGTGAACCATTCACCTCTATGTCTGGGAGTAGAGGATAGGTTATGTAGTGAACCATTCACCTCTATCATGTCTGAGAGTAGAGGATATGTTATGTATGTATGTAGTGAACCATTCTGGGAGTAGGGAGTCTAGTGTTACGCACATCACCTGAACCCAGGTTGCACATAGAAAGCATCAGTAGAGTTAGAAGTCATTGTTGTCACACACTCTGGTTTGTTATATTTACCTGCCTATAGTCTCCCTAATAACAGGTCACAACAGTGTGGACTAACTTTGAAAAGTTGATGGCGTGTGTCCATTTGAAGTGGTTGTTGTAGCGTACCATTCCAGTTGTACTGGAAGTGACTGTCTTTGAATGACAAACCCACAAATTAATGCTCTGAAAATAATTGTGTTTTGTTGTTTAACCTCATTTATCCCTAACCTATGACTCTATCACACACAAGTAGGCCTACTTCGTGTTCCTATTGGTGGAGAGGTTCTAGAGCAGACACCACTGTGGTAAAGACATACTGTATATTTCCTGTTATTTGAAGGCTCAGTTTAGTTGTGATGTGAAGGTCTTGTATTAGCAGGATGTCTGCACTCTGTCTCTGTTGTGCAATCTTCCTCTGCCTTCTTTGCTGCACCTTGGCTGAGAAAGGTGAGTGGTGTTTATTTTAGTTTTCTATTGGGAGGTGGACATCCTTTTGAGTTCATGGAAAGGGGTGTTTTTTTATTTAACATTTCATCTAGTCAATTTTACATTTAAAATATATTATGTACAGTCGACTCCTGATAAGCGCACTTTCAATAAGTACAATACAGTTTTCCAGTCTCATTTCAATGACATGATTTTTAATAGCTTGCTCCTGATAACTGCATATCTGGCACAACAGTCCCAAGACATTGCCTTTTTCAGGAGTCCACTGTAATCTAGAGTCCACTGTAATCTAGAGTCCACTGTAATCTAAAGTCCACTGTAATCTAGAGTTGCAATATCATAGATATACAGATGCTGTTTTCAAGTCATTTACTTTTCAAGCGTAATATTCATGTTGTGTGTGTTTTTCTTCCATTCTCCCATCTGCTCATGAAAGGGAGCAAGGGACTGCTGGTCCAAAAGCAGGAGGGAGACACTATGACCATCCACTGCAGCACCTCTCTGCCAGACCAAGAAAACCTGAGTGTGTACATGCGCCTAACAAAAGAGATTCTAGTCCTAGACCAGGAAACAGAAAAATTAAGAGGTTTGAACCACGAGAGGTTCAAACTCAGATTGACGACTAACGGAAGACTCAACAAAATGGGCATCACCATCACAAACCTGACCATAGAAGACTCTGGGGCCTACTGGTGTGTGTACAGTGTTTATAAGAAAAACAAGATTGAGAAGACTGAGGGGGAAGGAGCTGTTTTGCTGGTGGTAAATGGTGAGTGTCTCAGCCAGTCCTGATTTGTTCCCTAACATTCCATTTGGCACTTACTGCACCCTTCAATGTTCAAGTTTTTTGTGGTCATATGCTCAAGCACAGTGAAATGCTTAACTTGCCAGCCTTACCCTACAGTGCAGCATTCAATATCAAAATAGTATAACTAATAAGCAATTAAATAGAAAACAACATGAGAAATAAGATATGGAGCTGGATAAATGGATGTGAATGGTTATCAGTAATCCATGAACAGCAGTGTAGTGGTAGTGATACATCTAATACAAAGGGGGAGCAGTAGTTATGAACCATTTAACAGTCTTATGGTCAGGGGACAGAAGCTGTTTAGGAGCCTGTTGGTCTGAGCCTTTATGGACCGGTACCGTCTGCTGGACAGCAATTTTTCTGGCCTTTCACAGCCTGGCATGTATGTCCTGGATACAGATCTGTACGTTGGAAGCTGCTCCACTGGTTATACCTATCCAGATCCTACAGATCTGCAAATATTGAATGTTAATGGGGTCAAGAGGGTTAGGGAATGATTCAGGACCATTGTCTTAATGTGATCTCTGAGCAGCACAGTCTCATAGGAACTAATCCTAATTTGAGCTACCAGGCTGTAACTTCTAAACACGTTCAGACTGGTCAGTTTGTTGAGTTTAATTGGACTGAACTGAATTAAAATGTGTGCTACCCTGGTGTGTTGCTGTGCCACAGATGAGGAGTGTGACCAGAATGACGCATCCTCAGGGCTAGGAATGTCCTGGTATCTAGTCCTGGTCTCAGCTGTCACTGCTGGCTCTGTGCTTCTCCTGAGTCTGCTCATCCTCTTCATCTGGGTCATCCCCAGGGTAAGTACTACAGTAAAGTGTGTGTGCCCACATGAAAAATACTGCAGTTTACTATAGAATACTACAGTAGTGACTATAGAATTCTGTAGTAAATTGTAGTATACTGTACAATACTATACACTGTAGTATCCCTCAATCATGTGTAGTACTTAATGTTGTAGTATACTGCAGTATTATATGAAAAAAACCTGAGTAAATTCTACAGTATTGTCCCCAAAAACACTACAGTCTGCAAAAACACTAGACTTTAATGATAGTAAATACTACAGTATTTAATTGGCATAACCCCTAACCATTCCCCTCCCCATATCCACATTTGTGCTAGGTTAGTTCAGAGCTTCTGCTTTTTTCTATATCTTCTCAGACCCCAGTCCTACCTACCTAACTACAGGTTATGGAAAATGTTCTCTTTTAGTATTTCCCCAGTAGGTTTCCTCAAGGAAAAAGCCTCCACTTCTATGTCAAAGATAATAAAACTAAAATACTATAGTAAATACTACAGTAATGTCCGCAATGGCACAACAGTAAATACTACAGTATATTACAGTCCGCAAAAACACGACAGTAAATACTACGGTATACAATCCGCAAGCACACTGCAGTAAATACTACAGTATACTACAGTAAATACTACACTCTGCAAAAACACTTAATTAAATACTTTATTATATAATACAGTTAATTTACATCATTATTTTTACTATAGTTAACTGTAGATACTAAAGTATAATACAGTAAATACTACTTTAGTACGCAGAAACACTACTGTATATACTACAGTATATTACAGTCCGCAAAAACACTACAGTAAATACTATAGTATAAAATACAGTTTTCTTTTACCACAGTATTTATACTATAGTTAACTGTAAATACTACAGTAAATACTACTTTACTCCACAAAAACACTACAGTGAATACCACAGTATTTATATCATAGTATACTATAGTATTTTTTTTTGTGTGTGTGTGTGTGTGTGTAGGTGTTTAAGCTTGTGAATCTGTGTGTAGGTGTTTAAGCTTGTGAATCTGTGTGTAGGTGTTTAAACTTGTGAATCTGTGTGTAGATGTTTGAGTGTGTGTGTCGGGTGGCAAGATTGCCACCTCAGCACTGTCTCCACTGACCTGTCTTTGGTAGGGAAATGCACAGTTTTTAACTTCAGCCTTTTGCTTTGACTGATGTAATCTGTTGGGGAAGTTCTATTATCAGTACTGTCACAACATATTTGACAGGATATAGCTCCGTATACTAGACATGTTCAGTGATATTGTTTGATTTCATCTACATTGATCGTATTTCATGAGTTATGACCTGCTTCTGGGGAATTGCGCAAATTCTGCCCCTGCATATTCCGTCTCATCTATCTCGCGTGTGCGTGTGTGTGTGTGCGTGCGTGCGTGCGTGCGTGAGTGCGTCATCCCTCACCCTACATGCACATTTTTGACATTTGCAATGTGTTGATGATAATGTTAGTTCAATTAATTTCAATTCCATACATAAGGTATTTACTGAAACACAAGACCCCTTCTGACCCCCCCCCCCCCCCCCCCCCCCCCCCCTTCTAAAGACACGGCGACAGGAAGCCTAGAGGTTAAGAGCGTTGAGCCAGTAACAGAAAAGGCACTGGTTAGAATCCCCGAGCAGACTTGGTGAAAAATGTGTTGCTGTGCTTTTGAGCAAGGCACTTAACCCTAATTGCTCCTGTAAGTCGCTCTGGATAAGAGTGTCAGTTAAATGTTAATAACATAGCGTACTAATAGTACCTTTTCTGACCAAGATCTCTTGTCTTCACAGTTAAAGGCATGGCGTGCAACGATTAGACCAACACAGAGCAAGAGTAGCGATGTCTATGAAGACATGCGCACCACCATTAGACGTGCACACCCCCCCCAGATGGGTTATTAGTGATGTTGCACGGCAGCCATCTTTACTTTGGGCACCAACCTAAGACAGGTTGCTACGGGTGTTGCACAGCAGCCATCTTTACTTTGGGCACGACCTTCGGACAGCTTGTTACTGATGATGTACGGCAGCCATCTTTAATTTGGGTCCAAATGGAAGCTCATGTCAGCTGACTAAGAGACAATTATGTAAACATACTGTAATACATGATGTCAACGAAGGACTTTGAAAGATATATTCTCAGGTTGTGTTAAGTAGCAAGGGTTTGCATCAATGATGTACTCTTATGTCAGTCATTCAACCTCAAGGTAAGCTACCTATATACTGTAGCTACTTAAGTACACAGCATTGTATGTGACTGACATCACACATTGTAAATGGTTGTTCATACAGAGGTTCGTTATAGTCCTTGACCCTGACGTAGCAGGGAGAATTTGAGTCTTGTAATTACAACCACAATTTAACTTGAAAATAGCACTGATTGCTGTGCATGGAATTTCATTGTCTTTAGCTGTACATTCTATTTTTCTTTATAGATTGACAATATATATTTTTTAACAACTTTTAAATGTTGAATTGATTCTCTATTGTATATATATGTTTTTACATATTTGATGGCATTGGGCCTATGCCTATTTTTCAGGCGCCAGGCAACTTTTACTGCTATTTTATTGTAATACTTTTGCATTCTTTAGTTCCTGTACTGATCATGTTGTTCCTGTAATGATAGTCTATTTTTTATAATAAATGAGTCATAAGACTTCCAGTTCCGTTTCTGTGGTCATTGTGCCATCTCATGTTTTTCACAACAGTTTTGTGATGTTTTTATTTGAAGAACCCACATCAGCAGGGCTCGTCTCTCTAAAGGAAAAGGAGTGTATTTTTTATATTTGCTGGACAGGCTGGGGTTGGTCGGTTCTGCTGTCACCTTACAGCACTTACTGTATGGCCCACTAACTAGCTGGGATCCAATCACAGGTCTACTGTGTTCCCCTTCCATTTACTCCTGTCTCTCTCATTAAATCACCTGCTGTCACCTTACAGCACTTACTGTATGGCCCACTAACTAGCTGGGATCCAATCACAGGTCTACTGTGTTCCCCTTCCATTTACTCCTGTCTCTCTCATTAAATCACCTGCTGTCACCTTACAGCACTTACTGTATGGCCCACTAACTAGCTGGGATCCAATCACAGGTCTACTGCTTTACTGAATACTGTGTTCCCCTTCCATTTACTCCTGTCTCTCTCATTAAATCACACAAATATGAAAAGGAGTGGAAACACACTCTCCTTAAAAAAACAGTATTCTGAAAGCCTGAAGGACTATCAGTTAATAAGTCCACCTACTGACTCATTTACACAAGTGTTATACTGCATTCCGATTATACTAATGTGTGTTGATGCAGAATCATTTTCCAGTGGAGTGTCATTCTACAACAACTTAATAGCTGTGTTCAGGGTTTCCAATAGAGCAGTGGTCCTCAACCCCTGGTCTGTGGACCACCACTGTTCCCTGAGATGTTAGTGACTGGTCCCTCAGATGGTTGGCTGACACAAATTAAGTTTGACCTAGTTTGTGTTAATCAAAGCATTTTTGGATGGGGATAGGAGCCATTGCTTGCTCAGTCTCTGAGGCAAAAAGGTTCAGAATCGTTACATCTAGAGATTCGTTATATCTAAAGCCTTGCAAGGCAGTCTTTCCATGAGTCAAAAGGCAAGGGCCTAAATGTCACACTGTTTGTCACTAAAGCATGCACAACACCAGACCACAGTGGAGGTGCATGTTGTTTTCATTGCACACATCACTTACGTGTGGTGAAAGTTTGGTTAAAGCTGACTTTCTTCTCCCGCTGTGGACCCGGGTATTTTTATATAGTGCAGCAAGGGTACAGTGTATGTACAGAGGTGTGTGTGTCTTTGTGTGATGGTAGTGTTGTGTTTGTGTGTGTGTGTGTGCCTTTGTGTGATGGTAGTGGTATGTGTGTGTTTGTGTGTGTGTTTGTGTGGTGGTATGCGTGTGTGTGTGTGTGTCTTTGTGTGATGGTAGTGGTATGTGTGTGTTTGTGTGCGCATGGAGATGGCTTAGAGACGAGACTAAGACTTCCTGTCTTTGTGCACGTGTGTTGGTGCAGCGGGTGGTGGAAACTGCAAGCAGAGAGGAAGTCAAGACCCCCATTTACAGGAATACAACATGGGTTACGCTTACTTACCCACACAACCATGATGTTGACTAGCTTGATTAAAGGTCAATAGTCATAACCTTCACCACTAACTGGCCAAGTAGTTTTCACTCAGTCCCTGCTGATGTTTACAGTGATTTCAATCCATCACATTTCTCAGGACATTTTCACATACTTCAATTTCTGAAAAAACAAACATACTTTATGTTATGTGTTACACTCACAGCCAGCCATTTCCTGTTTAGCTGCAACATTGCTGATTCTGAAGTATGGGCCTGTACGTCAATTCAAAAGAAGTTCCATATGACTTCAATCACTTTCTGCCTGCACTCCTTTCATTTGAACACAACTTTCCATGTTTGCCCATAGAGTAAGGGCTCAGAAAGGGACTTTTTGGACCTGAATGCCAAAACATTAAAAGTTGACCCATGTTGCATTCCCACACCCTACCATGAGACATCCATGTCTTCATCACTGAACGGTTGAGTTTGACATCATTTGAAAGCTTACGAACAGGCTTGTCAAACTGTAAAAAAATGGGTCTACTTTGAGCACCTCTATCATGAATGTTTTGGCATTCAGGTCCAAACTGTCCCATTCTGACCACTTCCACCATGGCCAAACATGTATGAAACGTTGTGTTCAAAGGGGTGCAGACAGAAAGGGATTGAAATCATATGGAACGACCTAGAAGACTTTCTCAGGAGGACAAAACACGGGTGTGCGAGATACTGTGAAATAAGAACGTGCTTTGT
The DNA here is from genome assembly GCF_013265735.2 of Oncorhynchus mykiss. Taxonomy (NCBI): domain Eukaryota; kingdom Metazoa; phylum Chordata; class Actinopteri; order Salmoniformes; family Salmonidae; genus Oncorhynchus; species Oncorhynchus mykiss. Next base: position 86,799,447 of record NC_048576.1, on the reverse strand, counting down.
CGAGAGATTGTCACAGCTCATCGTGGAAACGTTGTTTCAACGAGGCTGCAGCACCCACAACATTTCACCTACTTTCTTGTGATGTCTCATAGAACCTTAACCCTGGACTGATGGAAGAAAAGTCCCAAAGATTCCTCAATGTAAAGTACTCTACATTATTATTACACTGTAGTTGTCCTCCAATGAGTCAAAATGACCTTCAATGATACCTTCCGATATCTGGTCTGGGTCTCAACATGGCCATTATGTAATGTTTTTCTCCTTTCTCCTGTCCATTGGCTCTCTTGGGGTCCACATTGAACTGGCACATACAGAATGAATAGCTTGGCTGATAACACTAGTCAGTTGATGTGTCAGTCTGACACTGAAAGGGGGAAGGCTGAGCTGAACTACTGTATACTGAACAAAAATATAAACGCAACATGTAAAGTGTTGGTCCTGTTTTTCATGACCTGAAATAAAAAAGGAGTATATCTGTCTGTAGTAAAGCCCTTTTGTGGGGAAAAACTCATTCTGATTGGCTGTGCCTGGCTCCCCAGTGGGTGGGCCTATGCTCTCCCATGCCCACTCATGGCTGCACCTCTGCCCAGTCATGTGAAATCCATAGATTAGGGCATTATTTATTTATTTAAATTGACTGATTTACTTACATGAAGTGTAACTCAGTAACATCTTTGAAATGTGTGCATGTTGCGTTCATATTTTGAATCAGTATACATGGTGCTGCATCTGACTGAGAGGATGTGGTCATAACAGCCTACATTTCATACTAGATGCAGTAACCTACATACAGTCATTTCAAAACATAGATAAGAAAGAATTGATAGGATCATCAGTTAAGTTTGCAACTGATTGTTTTGTATTGAAAGTACTGATCATGGCTGAGCAGGCAGGTCTCCCCTGATACAAGTCAGTATTCAACATCCATCTATGTCTGAGAACTTCGGGAGCTGAGCTGGAGCGAGGAGCAGAGCTGGAGCGAGGAGCTGAGCTGGAGCGAGGAGCTGAGCTGGAGCGAGGAGCTGAGCTGGAGCGAGGAGCTGAGCTGGAGCGAGGAGCTGAGCTGGAGCGAGGAGCTGAGCTGGAGCGAGGAGCTGAGCTGGAGCGAGGAGCAGAGCTGGAGCGAGGAGCAGAGCTGGAGCGAGGAGCAGAGCTGGAGCGAGGAGCTGAGCTGGAGCTAGGAGCTGAGCTGGAGCGAGGAGCTGAGCTGGAGCGAGGAGCTGAGCTGGAGCGAGGAGCTGAGCTGGAGCGAGGAGCTGAGCGTGCCCAATTTGACTGGAGCGTAGAGCAGAGCTGGAGCGAGGAGCTGAGCGTGCCCAATTTGACTGGAGCGTGGAGCTGAGCGTGCCCAATTTGACTGGAGCGAGGAGCTGAGCGTGCCCAATTTGACTGGAGCGAGGAGCTGAGCGTGCCCAATTTGACTGGAGCGTAGAGCAGAGCTGGAGCGAGGAGCTGAGCGTGCCCAATTTGACTGGAGCGAGGAGCTGAGCGTGCCCAATTTGACTGGAGCGAGGAGCTGAGCGTGCCCAATTTGACTGTAGCGTGGAGCAACTTTCCCAAAGGCTGGAGCATCGGCTGCTTCTCGCTGCTCCAATTTCACTCCAGTAGCGCTCACTTCACCAGCTCAGGGCCCGGACCAGCATGCATCTGTAGTCTACTTGTGTGCTGCTATAGCTCCTTGCTTTAGCGACTCATCTACTATGCTACATTTTTCACAAAGAAACTGATAAAACACACAGGTGAAAAATAAAGGTGACTTACAAAGATGAGGACCATAATCCTTACTTCAGGAAAGCAGGTGAATATGGTTTAATTGAAATACTGTGCCAGCCAATTATCGCTTTCTCTGATGATCTCCTGCCTGCTAACATCTTTCCTCTAGTCTAACAGCAGGTCTATGGGAAAAATATCCCAGGATGCTCTACTCTGATGGGACCACCTCAACACCATCAAGCCAGCTCCGTTGACAGTTCCCTGCCCAACACTCCACCTTCGTGGCACAGATGACAGAAACTTGCCCCTGGAACTCTACCCTACTTTGGTATGAATCCTTCCAAAGTTAATTGATTTCATAAACTGAGCTTTTTACAGTTGCATAGCAAGTGGTTGAAGTAGCAGCACTGTTTTTCATTTTGTCTCACAGGCCATTTGCCCAGAGGGACCATATCCACACATTAATATTTCAGACTTCAGCATAGAAAAACGACTGAAAAAAGTATCCCTCTCTACTTCATGTCTTGATGTTCACATTAATTTAATATGCTGTATGTTCTATCATCATTTATAGTTGCTATATGTTGCATACTGTACAGATGTACAATATGTAAATCAATATTTTATTAATATATGAACGTGCATTACAAAAAATATAGAAAAGCATTTTTAATGTACCACCATATACAGTATCTCAATATACAACTTTTATGTATGGGTACCTCACTTGAGATCAGTGATGAACTGTTTTCTAATAGGATATTTCCTGTATCAGGTTTAGCTCCAGTGTTTGGCCCAGAAATGTTTCCTTTTGTGTTTCCAGCTCTCTGAGGCCTGGCCCTCAAAAGTACCCAAATTGTTGGCTTTATGCAGACACCTCTCCCCCCCACTAGAGAGAGTTGTTCTCACACCCTGACTTGAAGTTTACCAACAGTAGGTGCTGTGTGCACTGTCTTTAGTTCCAGACCCATTCTAACCTGATTCAATAAGCAATTGACCAGACCCACTCTAACCTGATTCAATATGCAACTGACCAGATACACTCTAACCTGATTCAATAAGCAATTGACCAGACCCACTCCAACCTGATTCAACAAGCAATTGACCAGACCCACACTAACCTGATTCAACAAGCAATTGACCAGACCCACACTAACCTGATTCAACAAGCAACTGACCAGACCCACACTAACCTGAATCAACAAGCAACTGACCAGACCCACTCTAACCTGATTCAACAAGCAACTGACCAGACCCACTCTAACCTGATTCAACAAGCAACTGACCAGACCCACACTAACCTGATTCAACAAGCAACTGACCAGACCCACTCTAACCTGATTCAATAAGCAATTGACCAGACCCACTCTAACCTGATTCAACAAGCAACTGACCAGACCCACTCTAACCTGATTCAACAAGCAACTGACCAGACCCACTCTAACCTGATTCAACAAGCAACTGACCAGACACACTCTAACCTCATTCAACAAGCAACTGACCAGACCCACTCTAACCTGATTCAATAAGCAATTGACCAGACCCACTCTAACCTGATTCAATAAGCAAATGACCAGACCCACTCTAACCTGATTCAACAAGCAATTGACCAGACCCCCTCTAACCTGATTCAATAAGCAATTGACCAGACCCACTCTAACCTGATTCAATAAGCAATTTACCATGGTCTTCAATTTAGACCATAATTATTGAATCAGGTGTGTATACACACTTCCTCCACAGTGTAGCTTTCTAAGGGAGATGTCATGTTATATAATTTGCTGTTAAATATGTTGTGGTGAGGTTATGTTATGTGGTGAACCATTCACCTCTATGTCTGGGAGTAGAGGATATGTTATGTGGTGAACCATTCACCTCTATGTCTGGGAGTAGAGGATATGTTATGTAGTGAACAGTGGTGGAACAAATACCCAACTGTCATACTTGAGTAAAAGTAAAGATACCCTAATAGAAAATGACTCAAGTCAAGGTGAAAGCCAACCAGTAAAATACTATTTGAGTAAAAGTCTAAAAGTATTTTGTTTTAAGTATACTTATTTATCAAAGGTAAATGTAATTGCTAAAATATAAGTAATTTCACATTCCTTATATTAAGAAAACCAGACGGTACAATTGAAGTACTTTTGGGTGTCAGGGAAAATGTATGGAGTAAAAAGTACATTATTTTCTTTAGGAATGTAGTGAAGTAAAAGTAATCAAAAATATAAAGAGTAAAGTACAAATAACTAAAAATAACTACTTAAGTAGTACTTTAAAGTATGTTTACTTAAGCACTTTACACCACTGGTAGAGAACCATTAAAAAAAACATTAAAAAAACAAGAAAATGGTGCCATCTGGTTTGCTTAATATAAGGAATTTTAAATGATTTCTACTTTTATTTTTCATACTTAAGTATATTTTAAACCAAATACTTTTAGACTTTTATTAAAGTAGAACTTTACTGGGTGACTACTTTTACTTGAGTCATTTTCTATTAAGGTATCTTTACTTTTACTCAAGTATGACAGTTGGGTACTTTTTCCGCCACTGTATGTTGTGAACCGTTCACCTCTATCATGTCTGAGAGTAGAGGATATGTTATGTACTGAACCATTCACCTCTATCATGTCTGAGAGTAGAGGATATGTTATGTAGTGAACCATTCACCTCTATTATGTCTGAGAGTAGAGGATATGTTATGTAGTGAACCATTCACCTCTATCATGTCTGAGAGTAGAGGATATGTTATGTAGTGAACCATTCACCTCTATCATGTCTGAGAGTAGAGGATATGTTATGTACTGAACCATTCACCTCTATCATGTCTGAGAGTAGAGGATATGTTATGTAGTGAACCATTCACCTCTATCATATATGGGACTAGAGGATATGTTATGTAGTGAACCATTCACCTCTATGTCTGGGAGTAGAGGATATGTTATGTAGTGAACCATTCACCTCTATCATGTCTGAGAGTAGAGGATATGTTATGTAGTGAACCATTCACCTCTATCATGTCTGAGAGTAGAGGATATGTTATGTACTGAACCATTCACCTCTATCATGTCTGGGAGTAGAGGATATGTTATGTAGTGAACCATTCACCTCTATCATGTCTGGGAGTAGAGGATATGTTATGTATGTATGTAGTGAACCATTCACCTCTATCATGTCTGAGAGTAGAGGATATGTTATGTAGTGAACCATTCACCTCTATCATGTCTGAGAGTAGAGGATATGTTATGTACTGAACCATTCACCTCTATCATGTCTGAGAGTAGAAGATATGTTATGTAGTGAACCATTCACCTCTATCATGTCTGAGAGTAGAGAATATGTTATGTACTGAACCATTCACCTCTATCATGTCTGAGAGTAGAGGATATGTTATGTAGTGAACCATTCACCTCTATCATGTCTGAGAGTAGAGGATATGTTATGTAGTGAACCATTCACCTCTATGTCTGAGAGTAGAGGATATGTTATGTAGTGAACCATTCACCTCTATTATGTCTGAGAGTAGAGGATATGTTATGTAGTGAACCATTCACCTCTATCATGTCTGAGAGTAGAGGATATGTTATGTAGTGAACCATTCACCTCTATCATGTCTGAGAGTAGAGGATATGTTATGTATGTATGTAGTGAACCATTCACCTCTATCATGTCTGAGAGTAGAGGATATGTTATGTAGTGAACCATTCACCTCTATCATGTCTGAGAGTAGAGGATATGTTATGTATGTATGTAGTGAACCATTCACCTCTATCATGTCTGAGAGTAGAGGATATGTTATGTAGTGAAACATTCACCTCTATCATGTCTGAGAGTAGAGGATATGTTATGTAGTGAACCATTCACCTCTATCATGTCTGGGAGTAGAGGATATGTTATGTAGTGAACCATTCACCTCTATCATGTCTGAGAGTAGAGGATATGTTATGTAGTGAACCATTCACCTCTATCATGTCTGGGAGTAGAGGATATGTTATGTACTGAACCATTCACCTCTATCATGTCTGGGAGTAGAGGATATGTTATGTAGTGAACCATTCACCTCTATCATGTCTGGGAGTAGAGGATATGTTATGTAGTGAACCATTCACCTCTATCATGTCTGAGAGTAGAGGATATGTTATGTATGTATGTAGTGAACCATTCACCTCTATCATGTCTGGGAGTAGAGGATATGTTATGTAGTGAAACATTCACCTCTATCATGTCTGAGAGTAGAGGATATGTTATGTAGTGAACCATTCACCTCTATCATGTCTGAGAGTAGAGGATATGTTATGTAGTGAACCATTCACCTCTATCATGTCTGAGAGTAGAGGATATGTTATGTAGTGAACCATTCACCTCTATCATGTCTGAGAGTAGAGGATATGTTATGTAGTGAACCATTCACCTCTATCATGTCTGGGACTAGAGGATATGTTATGTAGTGAACCATTCACCTCTATCATGTCTGAGAGTAGAGGATATGTTATGTAGTGAACCATTCACCTCTATCATGTCTGGGAGTAGAGGATATGTTATGTACTGAACCATTCACCTCTATCATGTCTGGGAGTAGAGGATATGTTATGTAGTGAACCATTCACCTCTATCATGTCTGGGAGTAGAGGATATGTTATGTAGTGAACCATTCACCTCTATCATGTCTGAGAGTAGAGGATATGTTATGTATGTATGTAGTGAACCATTCACCTCTATCATGTCTGGGAGTAGAGGATATGTTATGTAGTGAAACATTCACCTCTATCATGTCTGAGAGTAGAGGATATGTTATGTAGTGAACCATTCACCTCTATCATGTCTGAGAGTAGAGGATATGTTATGTAGTGAACCATTCACCTCTATCATGTCTGAGAGTAGAGGATATGTTATGTAGTGAACCATTCACCTCTATCATGTCTGAGAGTAGAGGATATGTTATGTAGTGAACCATTCACCTCTATCATGTCTGGGACTAGAGGATATGTTATGTAGTGAACCATTCACCTCTATCATGTCTGAGAGTAGAGGATATGTTATGTAGTGAACCATTCACCTCTATTATGTCTGAGAGTAGAGGATATGTTATGTAGTGAACCATTCAAAATCAAATCAAATCAAATCAAATTTTATTTGTCACATACACATGGTTAGCAGATGTTAATGCGAGTGTAGCGAAATGCTTGTGCTTCTAGTTCCGACAATGCAGTAATAACAAGTAATCTAACTAACAATTCCAAAACTACTGTCTTGTACACAGTGTAAGGGGATAAAGAATATGTACATAAGGATATATGAATGAGTGATGGTACAGAGCAGCATAGGCAAGATACAGTAGATGGTATCAAGTACAGTATGTACAAATGAGATGAGTATGTAAACAAAGTGGCATAGTTTAAAGTGGCTAGTGATACATGTATTACATAGGGATACAGTCGATGATATAGAGTACAGTATATACGTATGCATATGAGATTAATAATGTAGGGTAAGTAACATTATATAAGGTAGCATTGTTTAAAGTGGCTAGTGATATATTTACATAATTTCCCATCAATTCCCATTATTAAAGTGGCTGGAGTTGAGTCAGTGTCAGTGTGTTGGCAGCAGCCACTCAGTGTTAGTGGTGGCTGTTTAACAGTCTGATGGCCTTGAGATAGAAGCTGTTTTTCAGTCTCTCGGTCCCAGCTTTGATGCACCTGTACTGACCTCGCCTTCTGGATGATAGCGGGGTGAACAGGCAGTGGCTCGGGTGGTTGATGTCCTTGATGATCTTTATGGCCTTCCTGTGACATCGGGTGGTGTAGGTGTCCTGGAGGGCAGGTAGTTTGCCCCAGGTGATGCGTTGTGCAGACCTCACTACCCTCTGGAGAGCCTTACGGTTGAGGGCGGTGCAGTTGCCATACCAGGCGGTGATACAGCCCGCCAGGATGCTCTCGATTGTGCATCTGTAGAAGTTTGTGAGTGCTTTTGGTGACAAGCTGAATTTCTTCAGCCTCCTGAGGTTGAAGAGGCGCTGCTGCGCCTTCTTCACGATGCTGTCTGTGTGAGTGGACCAATTCAGTTTGTCTGTGATGTGTATGCGAGGAACTTAAAACTTGCTACCCTCTCCACTACTGTTCCATCGATGTGGATAGGGGGGTGTTCCCTCTGCTGTTTCCTGAAGTCCACAATCATCTCCTTAGTTTTGTTGACGTTGAGTGTGAGGTTATTTTCCTGACACCACACTCCGAGGGCCCTCACCTCCTCCCTGTAGGCCGTCTCGTCGTTGTTGGTAATCAAGCCTACCACTGTTGTGTCGTCCGCAAACTTGATGATTGAGTTGGAGGCGTGCGTGGCCACGCAGTCGTGGGTGAACAGGGAGTACAGGAGAGGGCTCAGAACGCACCCTTGTGGGGCCCCAGTGTTGAGGATCAGCGGGGAGGAGATGTTGTTGCCTACCCTCACCACCTGGGGGCGGCCTGTCAGGAAGTCCAGTACCCAGTTGCACAGGGCGGGGTCGAGACCCAGGGTCTCGAGCTTGATGACGAGCTTGGAGGGTACTATGGTGTTGAATGCCGAGCTGTAGTCGATGAACAGCATTCTCACATAGGTATTCCTCTTGTCCAGATGGGTTAAGGCAGTGTGCAGTGTGGTTGAGATTGCATCGTCTGTGGACCTATTTGGGCGGTAAGCAAATTGGAGTGGGTCTAGGGTGTCAGGTAGGGTGGAGGTGATATGGTCCTTGACTAGTCTCTCAAAGCACTTCATGATGACGGATGTGAGTGCTACGGGGCGGTAGTCGTTTAGCTCAGTTACCTTAGCTTTCTTGGGAACAGGAACAATGGTGGCCCTCTTGAAGCATGTGGGAACAGCAGACTGGTATAGGGATTGATTGAATATGTCCGTAAACACACCGGCCAGCTGGTCTGCGCATGCTCTGAGGGCGCGGCTGGGGATGCCGTCTGGGCCTGCAGCCTTGCGAGGGTTAACACGTTTAAATGTCTTACTCACCTCGGCTGCAGTGAAGGAGAGACCGCATGTTTTCGTTGCAGGCCGTGTCAGTGGCACTGTATTGTCCTCAAAGCGGGCAAAAAAGTTATTTAGTCTGCCTGGGAGCAAGACATCCTGGTCCGTGACTGGGCTGGATTTCTTCCTGTAGTCCGTGATTGACTGTAGACCCTGCCACATGCCTCTTGTGTCTGAGCCGTTGAATTGAGATTCTACTTTGTCTCTGTACTGGCGCTTAGCTTGTTTGATAGCCTTGCGGAGGGAATAGCTCAATAGCTTCAGTTTCACACGAATGCTGCCATCAATCCACGGTTTCTGGTTAGGGAATGTTTTAATCGTTGCTATGGGAACGACATCTTCAACGCACGTTCTAATGAACTCGCACACCGAATCAGCGTATTCGTCAATGTTGTTATCTGACGCAATACGAAACATCTCCCAGTCCACGTGATGGAAGCAGTCTTGGAGTGTGGAGTCAGCTTGGTCGGACCAGCGTTGGACAGACCTCAGCGTGGGAGCCTCTTGTTTTAGTTTCTGTCTGTAGGCAGGGATCAACAAAATGGAGTCGTGGTCAGCTTTTCCGAAAGGGGGGCGGGGCAGGGCCTTATATGCGTCGCGGAAGTTAGAGTAACAATGATACAAGGTCTTTCCACCCCTGGTTGCGCAATCGATATGCTGATAAAATTTGGGGAGTCTTGTTTTCAGATTAGCCTTGTTAAAATCCCCAGCTACAATGAATGCAGCCTCCGGATAAATCGTTTCCAGTTTGCAGAGAGTTAAATAAAGTTCGTTCAGAGCCATCGATGTGTCTGCTTGGGGGGGATATATACGGCTGTGATTATAATCGAAGAGAATTCTCTTGGTAGATAATGCGGTCTACATTTGATTGTGAGGAATTCTAAATCAGGTGAACAGAAGGATTTGAGCCTCTATAGATAGGATTTCACCTCTATCATGTCTGAGAGTAGAGGATATGTTATGTATGTATGTAGTGAACCATTCTGGGAGTAGGGAGTCTAGTGTTACGCACATCACCTGAACCCAGGTTGCACATAGAAAGCATCAGTAGAGTTAGAAGTCATTGTTGTCACACACTCTGGTTTGTTATATTTACCTGCCTATAGTCTCCCTAATAACAGGTCACAACAGTGTGGACTAACTTTGAAAAGTTGATGGTGTGTGTCCATTTGAAGTGGTTGTTGTAGCGTTCCATTCCAGTTGTTTTTTTTTATTATTTTTTTTATTTCACCATTATTTAACCAGGTAGGCTAGTTGAGAACAAGTTCTCATTTGCAACTGCGACCTGGCCAAGATAAGGCATAGCAGTGTGAACAGACAACACAGAGTTACACATGGAGTAAACAATTAACAAGTCAATAACACAGTAGAAAAAAGGGGAGTCTATATATACATTGTGTGCAAAAGGCATGAGAAGGGAGGCAAATAATTTCAATTATGCAGATTAACACTGGAGTGATAAATGATCAGGTGGTTATGTACAGGTAGAGATATTGGTGTGCAAAAGAGCAGAAAAATAAATAAATAAAAACAGTATGGGGATGAGGTAGGTGAAAATGGGTGGGCTATTTACCAATAGACTATGTACAGCTGCAGCGATCGGTTAGCTGCTCAGATAGCAGATGTTTGAAGTTGGTGAGGGAGATAAAAGTCTCCAACTTGAGCGATTTTTGCAATTCGTTCCAGTCACAGGCAGCAGAGAACTGGAACGAAAGGCGGCCAAATGAGGTGTTGGCTTTAGGGATGATCAGTGAGATACACCTGCTGGAGCGCGTGCTACGGATGGGTGTTGCCATCGTAACCAGTGAACTGAGATAAGGCGGAGCTTTACCTAGCATGGACTTGTAGATGACCTGGAGCCAGTGGGTCTGGCGACAAATATGTAGCGAGGGCCAGCCGACTAGAGCATACAAGTCGCAGTGGTGGGTGGTATAAGGTGCTTTAGTGACAAAACGGATGGCACTGTGATAAACTGCATCCAGTTTGCTGAGTAGAGTGTTGGAAGCAATTTTGTAGATGACATCGCCGAAGTCGAGGATCGGTAGGATAGTCAGTTTTACTAGGGTAAGTTTGGCGGCGTGAGTGAAGGAGGCTTTGTTGCGGAATAGAAAGCCGACTCTTGATTTGATTTTCGATTGGAGATGTTTGATATGGGTCTGGAAGGAGAGTTTAGAGTCTAGCCAGACACCTAGGTACTTATAGATGTCCACATATTCAAGGTCGGAACCATCCAGGGTGGTGATGCTGGTCAGGCGTGCGGGTGCAGGCAGCGAACGGTTGAAAAGCATGCATTTGGTTTTACTAGCGTTTAAGAGCAGTTGGAGGCCACGGAAGGAGTGCTGTATGGCATTGAAGCTCGTTTGGAGGTTAGATAGCACAGTGTCCAAGGACGGGCCGGAAGTATATAGAATGGTGTCGTCTGCGTAGAGGTGGATCAGGGAATCGCCCGCAGCATGAGAAACATCATTGATATATACAGAGAAAAGAGTCGGCCCGAGAATTGAACCCTGTGGCACCCCCATAGAGACTGCCAGAGGACCGGACAGCATGCCCTCCGATTTGACACACTGAACTCTGTCTGCAAAGTAATTGGTGAACCAGGCAAGGCAGTCATCCGAAAAACCGAGGCTACTGAGTCTGCCGATAAGAATACGGTGATTGACAGAGTCGAAAGCCTTGGCAAGGTCTATGAAGACGGCTGCACAGTACTGTCTTTTATCGATGGCGGTTATGATATCGTTTAGTACCTTGAGCGTGGCTGAGGTACACCCGTGACCGGCTCGGAAACCAGATTGCACAGCGGAGAAGGTACGGTGGGATTCAAGATGGTCAGTGACCTGTTTGTTGACTTGGCTTTCGAAGACCTTAGATAGGCAGGGCAGGATGGATATAGGTCTGTAACAGTTTGGGTCCAGGGTGTCGCCCCCTTTGAAGAGGGGGATGACTGCGGCAGCTTTCCAATCCTTGGGGATCTCAGACGATATGAAAGAGAGGTTGAACAGGCTGGTAATAGGGGTTGCGACAATGGCGGCGGATAGTTTCAGGAATAGAGGGTCCAGATTGTCAAGCCCAGCTGATTTGTACGGGTCCAGGTTTTGCAGCTCTTTCAGAACATCTGCTATCTGGATTTGGGTAAAGGAGAACCTGGAGAGGCTTGGGCGAGTAGCTGCGGGGGGGGGGGGAGCTGTTGGCCGAGGTTGGAGTAGCCAGGCGGAAGGCATGGCCAGCCGTTGAGAAATGCTTGTTGAAGTTTTCGATAATCATGGATTTATCGGTGGTGACCGTGTTACCTAGCCTCAATGCAGTGGGCAGCTGGGAGGAGGTGCTCTTGTTCTCCATGGACTTCACAGTGTCCCAGAACTTTTTGGAGTTGGAGCTACAGGATGCAAACTTCTGCCTGAAGAAGTTGACTTTAGCTTTCCTGACTGACTGTGTGTATTGGTTCCTGACTTCCCTGAACAGTTGCATATCGCGGGGACTATTCGATGTTAGTGCAGTCCGCCACAGGATGTTTTTGTGCTGGTCGAGGGCAGTCAGGTCTGGAGTGAACCAGGGGCTATATCTGTTCTTAGTTCTGCATTTTTTGAACGGAGCATGCTTATCTAAAATGGTGAGGAAGTTACTTTTAAAGAAAGACCAGGCATCCTCAACTGACGGGATGAGGTCAATGTCCTTCCAGGATACCCGGGCCAGGTCGATTAGAAAGGCCTGCTCACAGAAGTGTTTTAGGGAGCGTTTGACAGTGATGAGGGGTGGTCGTTTGACTGCGGCTCCGTAGCGAATACAGGCAATGAGGCAGTGATCGCTGAGATCCTGGTTGTAGACAGCGGAGGTGTATTTGGAGGGCCAGTTGGTCAGGATGACGTCAATGAGGGTGCCCTTGTTTACAGAGTTAGGGTTGTACCTGGTGGGTTCCTTGATGATTTGAGTGAGATTGAGGGCATCTAGCTTAGATTGTAGGACTGCCGGGGTGTTAAGCATATCCCAGTTTAGGTCACCTAACAGAACAAACTCTGAAGCTAGATGGGGGGTGATCAATTCACAAATGGTGTCCAGGGCACAGCTGGGAGCTGAGGGGGGTCGGTAGCAGGCGGCAACAGTGAGAGACTTATTTCTGGAGAGAGTAATTTTCAAAATTAGTAGTTCGAACTGTTTGGGTATGGACCTGGAAAGTATGACATTACTTTGCAGGCTATCTCTGCAGTAGACTGCAACTCCTCCCCCTTTGGCAGTTCTATCTTGACGGAAGATACTTGAAGTGACTGTCTTTGAATGACAAACCCACAAATTAATGCTCTGAAAATAATTGTGTTTTGTTGTTTAACCTCATTTATCCCTAACCTATGACTGTATCACACACAAGTAGGCCTACTTCGTGTTCCTATTGGTGGAGAGGTTCTAGAGCAGACACCACTGTGGTAAAGACATTCTGTATATTTCCTGTTATTTGAAGGCTCAGTTTAGTTGTGATGTGTAGGTCTTGTATTAGCAGGATGTCTGCATTCTCTCTGTGTTGTTCAATCTTCCTCTGCCTTCTTTGCTGCACCTTGGCTGAGAAAGGTGAGTGGTATTTATTTTAGTTTTCTATTGGGAGGTGGACATCCTTTTGAGTTCATGGAAAGGGGCGGTTTTTTGTACAGTCGACTCCTGATAAGCGCACTTTGAATAAGTACAATACAGTTTCCAGTCTCATTTCAATGACATGATTTTTAATAGCTTGCTCCTGATAACTGCATATCTGGCACAACAGTCCCAAGACATTGCCTTTTTCAGGAGTCCACTGTAATCTAGAGTCCACTGTAATCTAGAGTCCACTGTAATCTAGAGTCCACTGTAATCTAGAGTTGCAATATCATAGATATACAGATGCTGTTTTCAAGTCATTTACTTTTCAAGCGTAATATTCAAATGAGAGTAGTATATGGTTCCTTGTATTCATAATCCATTTCCAAAAATAGACCCAGACTTGTGTGAAACTAGTTTTGGGTAGTAAAGATCTCCTTAACTGGTTGGTATTGGCTTATCCTTAAAACAAAAGATCTGACACATATGTTGTGTGTGTTTTTCTTCCATTCTCCCATCTGCTCATGAAAGGGAGCAAGGGACTGCTGGTCCGAAAGCAGGAGGGAGACACTATGACCATCCACTGCAGCACCTCTCTGCCAGACCAAGAAAACCTGGGTGTGTACATGCGCCTGACAAAAGAGATTCCAGTCCTCTACTTTCACCAGGAAACAAAAAAATTAACCCTCCACGAGAGGTTCAAACTCAGATTGACGACTAACGGAAGACTCAACAAAATGGACATCACCATCACAAACCTGACCATAGAAGACTCTGGGGCCTTCTGGTGTGTGTACGATGTTTATAAGAAAAACAAGATTGAGAAGACTGAGGGGGAAGGAGCTGTTTTGCTGGTGGTGAATGGTGAGTGTCTCAGCCAGTCCTGATTCGTTCCCTAACATTCCATTTGGCACTTACTGCACCCTTCAATGTTCAAGTTTTTGTGGTCATATGCTCAAGCACAGTGAAATGCTTAACTTGCCAGCCTTACCCTACAGTGCAGCATTCAATATCAAAATAGTATAACTAATAAGCAATTAAATAGAAAACAACATGAGAAATAAGATAAGGAGCTGAATAAATGGATGTGAATGGTTATCAGTAATCCATGAACAGCAGTGTAGTGGTAGTGATACATCTAATACAATGGGGGAGCAGTAGTTATGAACCATTTAACAGTCTTATGGTCAGGGGACAGAAGCTGTTTAGGAGCCTGTTGGTCTGAGCCTTTATGGACCGGTACCGTCTGCTGGACAGCAATTTTTCTGGCCTTTCACAGCCTGGCATGTATGTCCTGGATACAGATCTGTACGTTGGAAGCTGCTCCACTGGTTATACCTATCCAGATCCTACAGATCTGCAAATATTGAATGTTAATGGGGTCAAGAGGAGGGTTAGGGAATGATTCAGGACCATTGTCTTAATGTGATCTCTGAGCAGCACAGTCTCATAGGAACTAATCCTAATTTGAGCTACCTAACTTCTAAAAAAGTTCAGACTGGTCAGTTTGTTGAGTTTAATTGGACTGAACTGAATTAAAACGTGTGCTACCCTGGTGTGTTGCTGTGCCACAGATGAGGAGTGTGACCAGAATGACGCATCCTCAGGGCTAGGAATGTCCTGGTATCTAGTCCTGGTCTCAGCTGTCACTGCTGGCTCTGTGCTTCTCCTGAGTCTGCTCATCCTCTTCATCTGGGTCATCCCCAGGGTAAGTACTACAGTAAAGTGTGTGTGCCTACATGAAAAATACTGCAGTTTACTATAGAATACTACAGTAGTGACTATAGAATTCTGTAGTAAATTGTAGTATACTGTACAATACTATACACTGTAGTATCCCTCAATCATGTGTAGTACTTAATGTTGTAGTATACTGCAGTATTATATGAAAAAAACCTGAGTAAATTCTACAGTATTGTCCCCAAAAACACTACAGTCTGCAAAAACACTAGACTTTAATGATAGTAAATACTACAGTATTTAATTTGCATAACCCCTAACCATTCCCCTCCCCATATCCACATTTGTGCTAGGTTAGTTCAGAGCTTCTGCTTTTTTCTATATCTTCTCAGACCCCAGTCCTACCTACCTAACTACAGGTTATGGAAAATGTTCTCTTTTAGTATTTCCCCAGTAGGTTTCCTCAAGGAAAAAGCCTCCACTTCTATGTCAAAGATAATAAAACTAAAATACTATAGTAAATACTACAGTAATGTCCGCAATGGCACAACAGTAAATACTACAGTATATTACAGTCCGCAAAAACACGACAGTAAATACTACAGTATACAATCCGCAAGCACACTGCAGTAAATACTACAGTATACTACAGTAAATACTACACTCTGCAAAAACACTTAATTAAATACTTGATTATATAATACAGTTAATTTACATCATTATTTTTACTATAGTTAACTGCAGATACTAAAGTATAATACAGTAAATACTACTTTAGTACGCAGAAACACTACTGTATATACTACAGTATATTACAGTCCGCAAAAACACTACAGTAAATACTATAGTATAAAATACAGTTTTCTTTTACTACAGTATTTATACTATAGTTAACTGTAAATACTACAGTAAATACTACTTTACTCCACAAAAACACTACAGTGAATACCACAGTATTTATATCATAGTATACTATAGTATTTTTTGTGTGTGTGTGTGTGTAGGTGTTGAAGCTTGTGAATCTGCGTGTAGGTGTTTAAGCTTGTGAATCTGTGTGTAGGTGTTTAAACTTGTGAATCTGTGTGTAGATGTTTGAGTGTGTGTGTCGGGTGGCAAGATTGCCACCTCAGCACTGTCTCCACTGACCTGTCTTTGGTAGGGAAATGCACAGTTTTTAACTTCAGCCTTTTGCTTTGACTGATGGAATCTGTTGGGGAAGTTCTATTATCAGTACTGTCACAACATATTTGACAGGATATAGCTCCGTATACTAGACATGTTCAGTGGTATTGTTTGATTTCATCTACATTGATCGTATTTCATGAGTTATGACCTGCTTCTGGGGAATTGCGCAAATTCTGCCCCTGCATATTCCGTCTCATCTATCTCGCGTGTGTGTGTGTGTGTGTGTGTGTGCGTGTGTGTGTGTATAGTATACATGCACATTTTTGACATTTGCAATGTGTTGATGATAATGTTAGTTCAATTAATTTCAATTCCATACACAAGGTATTTACTGAAACACACGACCCCTTCTGATCCCCCCCCCCCCTTCTAAAGACACGGCGACAGGAAGCCTAGAGGTTAAGAGCGTTGAGCCAGTAACAGAAAAGGCGCTGGTTAGAATCCCCGAGCACACTTGGTGAAAAATGTGTTGCTGTGCTTTTGAGCAAGGCACTTAACCCTAATTGCTCCTGTAAGTCGCTCTGGATAAGAGTGTCAGTTAAATGTTAATAACATAGCGTACTAATAGTACCTTTTCTGACCAAGATCTCTTGTCTTCCCAGTTAAAGGCATGGCGTGCAACGATTAGACCAACACAGAGCAAGAGTAGCGATGTCTATGAAGACATGCGCACCACCATTAGACGTGCACACCCCCCCCAGATGGGTTATTAGTGATGTTGCACGGCAGCCATCTTTACTTTGGGCACTAACCTAAGACAGGTTGCTACGGGTGTTGCACAGCAGCCATCTTTACTTTGGGCACGACCTTCGGACAGCTTGTTACTGATGATGTACGGCAGCCATCTTTAATTTGGGTCCAAATGGAAGCTCATGTCAGCTGACTAAGAGACAATTATGTAAACATACTGTAATACATGATGTCAACGAAGGACTTTGAAAGATATATTCTCAGGTTGTGTTAAGTAGCAAGGGTTTGCATCAATGATGTACTCTTATGTCAGTCATTCAACCTCAAGGTAAGCTACCTATATACTGTAGCTACTTAAGTACACAGCATTGTATGTGACTGACATCACACATTGTAAATGGTTTTTCATACAGAGGTTTGTTATAGTCCTTGACCCTGACGTATCAGGGAGAATTTGAGTCTTGTAATTACAACCACAATTTAACTTGAAAATAGCACTGATTGCTGTGCATTGAATTTCATTGTCTTTAGCTGTACATTCTATTTTTCTTTATAGATTGACAATATATATTTTTGAACAACTTTTAAATGTTGAATTGATTCTCTATTGTATATATTGTTTTTACATATTTGATGGCATTGGGCCTATGCCTATTTTTCAGGCGCCAGGCAACTTTTACTGCTATTTTATTGTAATACTTTTGCATTCTTAAGTTCCTGTACTGATCATGTTGTTCCTGTAATGATAGTCTATTTTTTATAATAAATGAGTCATAAGACTTCCAGTTCCGTTTCTGTGGTCATTGTGCCATCTCATGTTTTTCACAACAGTTTTGTGATGTTTTTATTTGAAGAACCCACATCAGCAGGGCTCGTCTCTCTAAAGGAAAACTAGTGTATTTTTTATATTTGCTGGACAGGCTGGGGTTGGTCGGTCCTGCTGTCACCTTACAGCACTTACTGTATGGCCCACTAACTAGCTGGGATCCAATCACAGGTCTACTGTGTTCCCCTTCCATTTACTCCTGTCTCTCTCATTAAATCACCTGCTGTCACCTTACAGCACTTACTGTATGGCCCACTAACTAGCTGGGATCCAATCACAGGTCTACTGTGTTCCCCTTCCATTTACTCCTGTCTCTCTCATTAAATCACCTGCTGTCACCTTACAGCACTTACTGTATGGCCCACTAACTAGCTGGGATCCAATCACAGGTCTACTGCTTTACTGAATACTGTGTTCCCCTTCCATTTACTCCTGTCTCTCTCATTAAATCACACAAATATGAAAAGGAGTGGAAACACACTCTCCTTAAAAAAACAGTATTCTGAAAGCCTGAAGGACTATCAGTTAATAAGTCCACCTACTGACTCATTAATACAAGTGTTATACTGCATTCCGATTACACTAATGTGTGTTATTGCAGAATCATTTTCCAGTGGAGTGTCATTCTACAACAACTTAATAGCTGTGTTCAGGGTTTCCAATAGAGCAGTGGTCCTCGACCCCTGGTCTGTGGACCACCACTGTTCCCTGAGATGTTAGTGACTGGTCCCTCAGATGGTTGGCTGACACAAATTAAGTTTGACCTAGTTTGTGTTAATCAAAGCATTTTTGGATGGGGAGAGGAGCCATTGCTTGCTCAGTCTCTGAGGCAAAAAGGTTCAGAATCGTTACATCTAGAGATTCGTTATATCTAAAGCCTTGCAAGGCAGTCTTTCCATGAGTCAAAAGGCAAGGGCCTAAATGTCACACTGTTTGTCACTAAAGCATGCACAACACCAGACCACAGTGGAGGTGCATGTTGTTTTCATTGCACACATCACTTACGTGTGGTGAAAGTTTGGTTAAAGCTGTGACTTTCTTCTCCCGCTGTGGACCCGGGTATTTTTATATAGTGCAGCAAGGGTACAGTGTATGTACAGAGGTGTGTGTGTCTTTGTGTGATGGTAGTGTTGTGTTTGTGTGTGTGTGTGTGTGTGTGTGCCTTTGTGTGATGGTAGTGGTATGGGTGTGTTTGTGTGTGTGTATGTGTGTGTGTGTGTGTGTGTCTTTGTGTGATGGTAGTGGTATGTGTGTGTGTGTGTTTGTGTGGTGGTATGTGTGTGTGTGTGTCTTTGTGTGATGGTAGTGGTATGGGTGTGTTTGTGTGTGTGTGTGTGTCTTTGTGTGATGGTAGTGGTATGTGTGTGTGTGTTTGTGTGGTGGTATGTGTGTGTGTGTGTGTGTGTCTTTGTGTGATGGTAGTGGTATGTGTGTGTGTCTTTGTGTGATGGTAGTGGTGTGTGTGTGTGTGTCTTTGTGTGATGCTAGTGATATGTGTGTGTTTGTGTGCGCATTGAGATGGCATAGAGACGAGACTAAGACTTCCTGTCTTTGTGCACGTGTGTTGGTGCAGCGGGTGGTCGAAACTGCAAGCAGAGAGGAAGTCAAGACCCCCGTTTACAGGAATACAACATGGGTTACGCTTACTTACCCACACAACCATGATGTTGACTAGCTTGATTAAAGGTCAATAGTCATAACCTTCACCACAAACTGGCCAAGTAGTTTTCACTCAGTCCCTGCTGATGTTTACAGTGATTTCAATCCATCACATTTCTCAGGACATTTTCACATACTTCAATTTCTGAAAAAACAAACATACTTTATGTTATGTGTTACACTCACAGCCAGTCATTTCCTGTTTAGCTGTAACATTGCTGATTCTGAAGTATGGGCCTGTACGTCAATTCAAAAGAAGTTCCATATGACTTCAATCACTTTCTGCCTGCACTCCTTTCATTTGAACACAACTTTCCATGTTTGCCCATAGAGTAAGGGCTCAGAAAGGGACTTTTTGGACCTGAATGCCAAAACATTAAAAGTTGACCCATTTTGCATTCCCACACCCTACCATGAGACATCCATGTCTTCATCACTGAACGGTTGAGTTTGACATCATTTGAAAGCTTACGAACAGGCTTGTCAAACTGTAAAAAAATGGGTCTACTTTGAGCACCTCTATCATGAATGTTTTGGCATTCAGGTCCAAACTGTCCCATTCTGACCACTTCCACCATGGCCAAACATGTATGAAACGTTGTGTTCAAAGGGGTGCAGACAGAAAGGGATTGAAATCATATGGAACGACCTAGAAGACTTTCTCAGGAGGACAAAACACGGGTGTGCGAGATACTGTGAAATAAGAACGTGCTTTGTCGAGACATTGTCACAGCTCATCGTGGAAACGTTGTTTCAACGAGGCTGCAGCACCCACAACATTTCACCTACTTTCTTGTGATGTCTCATAGAACCTTAACCCTGGACTGATGGAAGAAAAGTCCCAAAGATTCCTCAATGTAAAGTACTCTACATTATTATTACACTGTAGTTGTCCTCCAATGAGTCAAGATGACCTTCAATGATACCTTCCGATATCTGGTCTGGGTCTCAACATGGCCATTATGTAATGTTTTTCTCCTTTCTCCTGTCCATTGGCTCTCTTGGGGTCCACATTGAACTGGCACATACAGAATGAATAGCTTGGCTGACAACACTAGTCAGTTGATGTGTCAGTCTGACACTGAAAGGGGGAAGGCTGAGCTGAACTACTGTATACTGAACAAAAATATAAACGCAACATGTAAAGTGTTGGTCCTGTTTTTCATGACCTGAAATAAAAAAGGAGTATATCTGTCTGTAGTAAAGCCCTTTTGTGGGGAAAAACTCATTCTGATTGGCTGTGCCTGGCTCCCCAGTGGGTGGGCCTATGCCCTCCCATGCCCACTCATGGCTGCACCCCTGCCCAGTCATGTCAAATCCATAGATTAGGGCATTATTTATTTATTTAAATTGACTGATTTACTTACATGAAGTGTAACTCAGTAACATCTTTGAAATGTGTGCATGTTGCGTTCATATTTTGAATCAGTATACATGGTGCTGCATCTGACTGAGAGGATGTGGTCATAACAGCCTACATTTCATACTAGATGCAGTAACCTACATACAGTCATTTCAAAACATAGATAAGAAAGAATTGATAGGATCATCAGTTAAGTTTGTAACTGATTGTTTTGTATTGAAAGTACTGATCATGGCTGAGCAGGCAGGTCTCCCCTGATACAAGTCAGTATTCAACATCCATCTATGTCTGAGAACTTCGGGAGCTGAGCTGGAGCGAGGAGCTGAGCTGGAGCGAGGAGCTGAGCTGGAACGAGGAGCAGAGCTGGAGCGAGGAGCTGAGCTGGAGCGAGGAGCAGAGCTGGAGCGAGGAGCAGAGCTGGAACGAGGAGCAGAGCTGGAGCGAGGAGCTGAGCTGGAGCGAGGAGCTGAGCGTGCCCAATTTGACTACAGCGTAGAGCAGAGCTGGAGCGAGGAGCTGAGCGTGCCCAATTTGACTGGAGCGTGGAGCAACTTTCCCAAAGGCTGGAGCATCGGCTGCTTCTCGCTGCTCCAATTTCACTCCAGTAGCGCTCACTTCACCAGCTCAGGGCCCGGACCAGCATGCATCTGTAGTCTACTTGTGTGCTGCTATAGCTCCTTGCTTTAGCGACTCATCTACTATGCTACATTTTTCACAAAGAAACTGATAAAACACACAGGTGAAAAATAAAGGTGACTTACAAAGATGAGGACCAATAGCCAGAGAGGGAGTGCAGTGATGTAGTGTCCACAACTAAAGAATCATTGTGGAATCTGAAAAGACAGGTATCCCTAAAGCATGATGGTGTACTTAATACGTGCACATGCTAACAGAAAGGAACGAGGTGGGTAGCTAGCTAAGTGTGTCATTGTAGCAAAGCATTCACAAACCAAAAATATCTGATCTCTTAAAGGTTCTGTCCATTTTTGTTCTATTTTCTATCTATTTTCTGAGCTATCTTTTTTGCAGGTGCATAGTAACGGTTGAATAAAATGAGAAAAAATAAGAAACCCGCACACCGCTCTTGATGGTATCGCTGTTCTTTAATAACCTTTATATATCGGCCACACGGCCTTAAACTTAAGCACGTTTTCTCAGAAGACTGTTTCGGGTCTAGAAACCCAACCAAGACCTGGTACCCGTTTTAAGCCCAATAGCAAATTCTGTCCTATAGTTAACAACTCGATTATTACCTATTGTAGATTAGTCGGACAAGAAGCCATGTCAGCATATAGGAGAAAAACAAACCACGTTCAGAAAAACCTCACAAGACCAGAAGAACAGGCACTTAACGAACTAATGAAAGACTAATCTTTGGTTATCAAACCTGTAGACAAGGGCTGTGGTGCTGTGGTCATTTTAGACTATGGAAAAATACAAAGAGATTCAGAGACAACTCAGTAATGAACGTTTCTATAGAAAATGGATTGTTGATCCCACACAGGTGTTCCAAAGGGATATACACTCTAATCTGGAGCCCTATTAAATAACCTTATCTCAAAACCTGAATATGAATACCTTTGCTGCAAATGTGCCATATGTGCATGCCTGTACATTTTGCCAAAATTACACAAACCTAAAACAAGGCAATTATCCAGGTAGACCAGTGGTTGCAAGAATAGGCTAAATGCTAGAGCCATTTTCGACCTTCGTAGACTCTTATTAAATCTCATGCACAAGCATTACCATCATAAGTGAAAGATACAAAACTTCATAAACAAGATCTCACCAATAACAGGATTAACATAAAACTGCATTTTGGTCACATTAGATGTTGAGAATCTATATACCAGCATTTCCCCATATGGGGGCTGACAGCCCGAGCTCACTATTTGAGAGACAGAGATACTAACGAATATCCACCGACAAACTTTATTCTAGAGCTGACTGAATATGTTTTGACATATATTTCAAGTTTGATGACGAATACTACCTCCAAGCGAATGGAACATCGATTGGCTCCACTTTCGCTCCAAACTATGTTAATTAACCTTTATGTGGGTCTTTTTGAAGAACGTTTTGTTAACAATGAAAACAAAATAAAAAAATATATAAAATCCTGAAGGGGTATCGATATATTGACAAAGTTTTGCATATGAGGAGGAATGGGAGAAGATCTGTCAGACTTTGTTACCCGGAATGGAACAGGGGAACCCAAGAGCAGACTCAGGTGAGGAGACTGGGATGAAGTAACCAAGGTATTTATTGAAACACAGGGGGAAGATGGAGTGCAGGTCAGGGGAAGCTCGGGCGGGTTGCAGGAAACCCGTTGTGGAGGCTGAGGCTGGAGCAACAGGGGTTGGGACTGGGTAAGCAGGCCGAGAGAGGAATCCAAGGGAGTAGTTGAGTGGGAACTCCAGAACAGAGTAGCAGGATGATGAGACGTGTTACTAGAGTCAGAGCGGGCAGAACTGTAGCGGAGAGGAAAACAGAGTCAGGCAAGGAAAACAGGCATAACAGGATCTAAACAGTAACAAACGGCTAGAACTGTAGACTGACTGAGCAGAGATTACGATCTGGCAGCGTGGAAGTGGCAGGGCTGAGTATTTGTAGAGGTCTTGATTATGGAACAGGTTGTAGCTGGTGGGGATCTGCTCTGACTCCAGCACACCTGTCTCCGCCCACACCATCACACACACACAGAGAGAGAGAGTGGGAAAGAGCACTGGGGGAATGGTGACAGGTCAAGGAGACACAGGATGAGCAGTAGAGGGCGTGGCAGGAGCAGATGTGACATTTATGGCATTACTCAATGACATTGAATGGGTTCTCAAATGCACTGTTGAATATGACATTAAACATGTTCATTACCTCAATATGTGGATTGAGAAATCAAATGGAACCCTGTTTACAACTCTGTACAGAAAATAAACTGACATAAGTACTCTGTTAAAGGGGGACAGCTTCCACCCTGAGCCATTAAAAAGAGGACTTCCAAGAAGCCAGTTATTCAGACTGCGCAGTATATGCCACTCCACAGAGGACTATCTAGAAAAAGCAGCAAAGATACGCAATAGGTTTCTAACAGGCTACTCTCCACAATGTGTGGATGAAGCTCTTGATATGGCATTGGGGGAAACACAAAATGAACTGCTACAAAAAAGACCCACTAGAGTTAAAGAACACTCTGTAATGTTCACCACCACATATACGTTGAACTTGCGAAAATTGGAAGATGCTGTCAAGAAACACTATAATGTTTTATCATCGGAACCAGCTCTGCCAGCTGAATTTAAGAATCCACCACTTATTGTATGTAGGAGAGGTTGCAATGTACGCGATAAATTGGCCCGTGCCAACTGCCAGCCACAAAAGAAAACAAGGCTTTTTTACGCCCCCTATCGAACGGTAGCTATAAATGCAGAGGTGGCGCACAGTGCAATAATATGATGAAGTGTGAATATTTCTGCCACCCACATAAAGGAAAACGGTTACCAAATAAATGACATTATTACGTTTAAGCCTCTCGTTCTCTCAAACAGAATGTGTGCACATAAAAGTTCAATCAGGAGAAAGGACGAGGATTATCCAGTCGCAGTACATTATAATGACCTAAAACATGACATCTCTACATTTAGATTTTGTGGCATTGAGAAAGTGAAGATATCAGACAGGAGAGGTTATATAAATAATACTCTGAGCATAAGAGAATGTTTTTGGATTTTCACACTCCAGACATTATTCCCAAGAGGTTTTAATAATGAAATGCCCATGCATGTTATGTTATAAATGTGAACATGAATTATGCCCCCTTTTCAGATGACTCGGTGACGTTTTTCTTGTGCTGTACCCAAGGATTTATGAAAACTTGCTTGGTAGGTCGATGTGGTTTTACAGACGTGTTTAATACGTTTTATGTACGCACTTTATTCTAATATTTAGGAAATGCACATTGTTATATTTGGTAGAACTTGTTTGTTTTCTCTTGACTCCAACCCCATTCGATGCGTGGAACGGATCTGGGTGGGGCTATGTCTACACAAGGGCGCTATTAAAAAAAAGTGTCCCGAAGGGTGTTTAGCATCCCCATTGACTCTACAAGCGCAGAGAGTGTATTCTCCGCCGCTGGCCTGCTCTCAAGGCACCATCGCATGAACCTGAAGCCACAGACTGGCAAACTCATGTTTCTAAAAACGAATTCAAAGGCACTGTAGATGGAGCGTAATAAGGCATATTTCGTTTATTTTGTATTTGGTTCTTAGTAAGTCATGTGTGCAATTTGTAGACTATAATGATTTAATACAAATAAATGTTGTTTAAATCCTGAGTGCTTAATGTCACTGTCTGGCACTTGCTTCACATTTGTTTATTTATAGGCTATAGCCTTGACATATTTGAAATAATATAGCCCAAATAATTCATGTTCGTTCCCTGTCTGGATTTGGACCTATTTAGTGTTTACTGTACATGCTGTTGATACGACATGCAGTCTAATATTTTGTATTATTATTTTTTAAATTAATTTCAAATCAATACATAAAGCACATGAGGGAACACAAACATACATAGATTACAAACAATAGACAATCGAGCTAGGGGGTACAATATCACATTACAATTACACAAGGACCGTAAGGGACATGCATATACTTACAATTCTAACAGCTTTTTTGTTAGCAGAGCATTTAACTGTCTTAAAATACAGTTCAACATGCAGCCTAATTTAAATGATGAGCGCTTCTTATAGTGACGTTTTACAGTTGTTTATTAAAATACTTTCCATTCAAATCATATGGTTTGGTTTCAATACTAAAAAAACAAATGGTAGGCCCAGGTAGTCACACAAAAAAATAGATGGTGGTTGTGATTTTAATGAATGGAGCGAATTTGGAGCGGTGTTTTTTATTCTTTGAGCGAGGAGTGTTTTTTAGTGGAGCGGTTGTAAAGGACATTGAGTGATGAGCGGGATTTCAGAACGCTCAACTCCGCCCACATACTCTAGTCGGGAGACGACGTTTATACCAGCCACTAGGGGCAATTATGAGTACTGTTACCTTCAAGTAGGTTCTGTTTTTGCTAGGGTGTTGTGGAAGCATCTGAATCTAATGCTAAAGGTTGCATGTTCGAATCCAGCGACAAAAGTTGTTTTTGATATTTTGGTTTTAAGCCTATCCCAAACCTTAACCCTTACCTTAACCATTTTGAGTTAATGCCTAACCTTAAGAATTCAGAATTAATGCCTAAACTTAACCCTTACCTTAACCATTTTGAGTTAATGCCTAACCTAAAGAATTCAGAATTAATGCCTAAACTTAACCCTTACCTTAACCATTTTGAGTTAATGCCTAACCTAAAGAATTCAGAATTAATGCCTAAACTTAACCCTTACCTTAACCATTTTGAGTTAATGCCTAAACTTAACCGTAACTTAAAAAATTCGGAGTTCATGTCTAAACTTTTATTGTGTTCTTTTAAATGTATTTTAGGGGGTAGATCAGCGTTAATATTGCGAATAGGTTGTATATATAAAGTACCAGTCAAAAGTTTGGACACACCTACTCATTCAAGTGTTTTTCTTTATTTGTACTATTTTCTACATTGTAGAATAGTGAAGACATCAAAACTATGAAATAACACACATGGAATAATGTAGTAACCAAAAAAGTGTAACCAAAAAAGTCAAAATATA
Organism: Oncorhynchus mykiss; assembly: GCF_013265735.2. Taxonomy (NCBI): domain Eukaryota; kingdom Metazoa; phylum Chordata; class Actinopteri; order Salmoniformes; family Salmonidae; genus Oncorhynchus; species Oncorhynchus mykiss. The sequence continues at coordinate 86,773,072 of NC_048576.1, read as the reverse complement.
TTTTAGATTTGAGATTCTTCAAAGTAAACACCCTTTGCCTTGATGACAGCTTTCCACACGCTTGGCATTCTCTCAACCAGCTTCACCTGGAATTATTTTCCAAAAGTCTTGAAGGAGTACCTACATATGCTGAGCACTTGTTGGGTGCTTTTCCTTCACTCTGTGGTCCAACTCATCCCAAACTATCTCAATTGGGTTGAGGTCGGGTGATTGTGGAGGCCAGGTCATCTGATGCAGCACTCCATTACTCTCCTTGGTCAAATAGCCCTTAAACAGCCTGGAGGTGTGTTGGGTCATTGACCAATGAAAACAAATTATAGTCCCCCTAAGCGCAAACCAGATGGGATGACGTATCGCTTCAGAATGATGTGGTAGCCATGCTGGTTAAGTGTGCCTCGAATTATAAATAAATCACTGACCTAAATCACCTCTCACAGACACGGAGGTTCGAACCAAAAATCTCAAATTTGGACTCATCAGACCAAAGGACAGATTTCCACTGGTCTAATGTCCATTGTTTCTTGGCCTAAGCAAGTATCTTATTCTCTTATTCGTATTTATGTCCTTTAGTAGTGGTTTCTTTGCAGCAATTCGACCATGAAGGCCTGATTCACGCTGTCTCCGCTGAACGGTTGATGTTGAGTTGTGTCTGTTACTTGAATTCTGTAAAACATTTATTTGGGCTGCAATCTGAGGCTGGTAACTCTAATGAACTTATCCTCTGTAGCAGAGGTAACTCTGGATCTTCCTTTCCTGTGGTGATCCTTATGAGAGACAGTTTCATCATAGTGCTTGATGGTTTTTGCGACTGCACTTGAAGAAAATGTGAAAGTTCTTGAAATGTTCCGTATTGACTGACCTTCATGTCGTAAAGTAATGATGGACTGTCGTTTCTCTTTGCTTATTTGAGCTGTTCTTGCTATAATATGGACTTGGTCTTTTACCAAATAGGGCTATAATCTGCATACCACCCCTACCTTGTTACAACACAACTGATTGGCTCAAACGCATTAAGGAGGAAATCAATTCCACAAATTAACTTTTAACAAGGCACACCTGTTAATTGAAATGCATTTCAGGTGACTACCTCATGAAGCTGTTTGAGAGAATGCCAAGTGTGTGCAAAGCTGTCATCAAGGCAAAGAGTGGCTACTTTGAAGAACCTCAAATATAAAATATATTTTGATATTTGTATTTATATTTATATATTTTTTTAAGACTGTTTTGGTTACTACATGATTCCGTATGTGTTATTTCATAGTTTGATGTCTTCACTATTATTCTACAATGTAGAAAATAGTAAAAATAAAGAAAAACCCTTGAATGAGTAGGTGTGTCCAAACTTTTGACTGGTACTGTAGATTTTTAAAATTATCAATTAGTATATTTGAGTTTAACCATAATGTTTGTTGTAATATTTGTTCTGTTTTTTCCTGATGGATTAAAGTGAAATTGCAACCAACCTTGTATGGCTTGTTTTAAAAATAACCATATTTTGGAGTTTATTTCATTTTCAAATAACCGAAATTGAGAGGTTGTAATCTGAATAAAGGCAAAAAGGCCATTCTTGAACATGAGGTGAGACATTCTTACTAATCTGCTAGAGAACCAGTTCGGATTTAAGTATAACTTTTGTATGACTGAAGCCTTTAGTGAGTTGTCTAAACTTAACCTGAAACACTAAATATGGTGTTTTGAACAACTTCAAAAGTTGACGTTTGAGAAACATGGATGAACGTCTAATTCTGACATGAGCCTGTGAGAGCTTTTAGGGGTGATACAGCTGCCCAGAGGGAAACACCTCAGGTCAGCAGGCACCTTGACACAACACTGGTGCACTAGTCGCAATGTTAGCGACCGCCGGCAACATCGTGATAGAGTTGCCCAGTGGGAAACACCTCAGGTCAGCAGGCACCTTGACACAACACTGGTGCACTGGTCGCAATGTTAGCTACCGCCGGAGACATCGTGATAGAGCTGCCCAGTGGGAAGCACCTCAGCCAGGTCAGCAGGCACATACACCCACTCCTTTCGACACACCCAGTAACCTATACGAAGGTCGACATATTGGACAGCGGCTACACATACTTGCTTCTTATTTTTACATTTAATATATTTTTTTTTACATACTTGCTTCTATTCACCTAGGTTTTAGAATAAGTAAACGGGATGTTTGTCCTTCAAGAAACGTCCACAAGAGGTCTCCTCAGATCAGAATATCAGCACGTTGTATGAGGTCGAGGATAATCATTTTCATCAAGTCTTATTTGCATGTTTGAAGGACACTGACAGTTGTACACTTTGATATGATTGACATAACAGGATTCCCGCAGTTGAATGAGCTACTGGCTGCATCCTTCAGTAATCACCTGTTAATTGGGTCTTTTCACACATCTGTTGTAGCATAAGCACTAGAATTTTGACTTTAGCAAAACGTCTTTGCCGAAGTCTTTTCATACTAAAGTGATACTGTACATGAAAAGGATATTACAACTGTAGCCTATTTACAATCAAACACGGATGTGGATTCTCATTTTAAAGTAAGCAATGATCCACCCTACTGCCATAAGCAATTGTTTGTTGACATGCTGTGATTTCTAAATGTATATTTTCTCAATGGGTTAGCCCACAGTGTCATCACCGTGAACTTTGACATAACTTCCTCTGATTACTGTGTACAGTATATTGCTCCAAGTCCCGCCTTCAGATTGGGCGTGCGTTGGTAGCGCAGGTGTGATTGTATCCATTCTACGTATCTAGAGATAGCCTGGCCCCGAGGTTAACTCCCTCAGCGTTCGCGTTCGATCCTGATAAATGAAATCATTCACTAATTTACTTCAAGTCCACGAAGTAGCGGTTCCCGTGATTTTCCCCGCAGCCAGGTGTGTTCGGAAAGCTTAACGTTCCAGGATTGGGAGGAATAGGGAGAAGAGCGCGCACCGAGATACCTGTGAAACCTGTGAAACTACGGTTGTAAATGAGGATCTGATTGCCACGGACATCGAACACGTCTGAGACATTGCCTGGCTAAAATAACAACTCATATCGAGGCTTAAAGCAAGTCGTTTCTGTACGAAGGATCATCATGAAGAAATCAGGATATTCAGGTAGGTGTACCATTTGATAGGATATTTATTATGGATACTCCTGTTGTTGTTATTACTTTGCTGTAATGTTATTATAATACTTTACATTGTTATTTTACAGTTGTCCATCTATATGTGCACAGTATCAGCTTCAATTATGTAACTTTAGGTTACTTGTAAATATGTAACTTTAGGTTACGTGTACGCGCGCGGGCGCGTAGGTTATCTGTGTTGAGTGAAAGTGAACGTGCCCCAGAGAGATACATGCACATGGACACGAGATAATGATTTATTTTCCTGTACTCTAAAGGTCAGTTATGATTGGCACCATGGTCCCTGACTGAGTCACTAAGCTCCAACCACTTCACAGTATCCCACCATCCCACCTTCATCGTCTAACTATTGAGTGATATACTGTTTCAACACATCTTGCTGTTCTGTTGATTGTGATGAGTTATTAGATATTATAAACTGGGTGATTCGAGCCCTGAAATTCAATCGGTATGACAGAAATGTACAGTGCCTCACGAAAGTATTCGGCCCCCTTGAACTTTGCGACCTTTTGCCACATTTCAGGCTTCAAACATAAAGATATAAAACTGTACTTTTTTGTGAAGAATCAACAACAAGTGGGACACAATCATGAAGTGGAACGACATTTATTGGATATTTCAAACTTTTTTAACATTGCAAAAACTGAAGAATTGGGCGTGCAAAATTATTCAGCCCCCTTAAGTTAATACTTTGTAGCGCCACCTTTTGCTGCGATTACAGCTGTAAGTCGCTTGGGGTATGTCTCTATCAGTTTTGCACATCGAGAGACTGAAATTTTTTCCCATTCCTCCTTGCAAAACAGCTCGAGCTCAGTGAGGTTGGATGGAGAGCATTTGTGAACAGCAGTTTTCAGTTCTTTCCACAGATTCTCAATTGGATTCAGGTCTGGATTTTGACTTGGCCATTCTAACACCTGGATATGTTTATTTTTGAACCATTCCATTGTAGATTTTGCTTTATGTTTTGGATCATTGTCTTGTTGGAAGACAAATCTCCGTCCCAGTCTCAGGTCTTTTGCAGACTCCATCAGGTTTTCTTCCAGAATGGTCCTGTATTTGGCTCCATCCATCTTCCCATCAATTTTAACCATCTTCCCTGTCCCTGCTGAAGAAAAGCAGGCCCAAACCATGATGCTGCCACCACCATGTTTGACAGTGGGGATGGTGTGTTCAGCTGTGTTGCTTTTACGCCAAACATAACGTTTTGCATTGTTGCCAAAAAGTTCAATTTTGGTTTCATCTGACCAGAGCGCCTTCTTCCACATGTTTGGTGTGTCTCCCAGGTGGCTTGTGGCAAACTTTAAACAACACTTTTTATGGATATCTTTAAGAAATGGCTTTCTTCTTGCCACTCTTCCATAAAGGCCAGATTTGTGCAATATACGACTGATTGTTGTCCTATGGACAGAGTCTCCCACCTCAGCTGTAGATCTCTGCAGTTCATCCAGAGTGATCATGGGCCTCTTGGCTGCATCTCTGATCAGTCTTCTCCTTGTATGAGCTGAAAGTTAGTAGATTTGCAGTGGTCTGATACTCCTTCCATTTCAATATTATCGCTTGCACAGTGCTCCTTGGGATGTTTAAAGCTTGGGAAATCTTTTTGTATCCAAATCCGGCTTTAAACTTCTTCACAACAGTATCTCGGACCTGCCTGGTGTGTTCCTTGTTCTTCATGATGCTCTCTGCGCTTTTGACGGACCTCTGAGACTATCACAGTGCAGGTGCATTTATACGGAGACTTGATTACACACAGGTGGATTGTATTTATCATCATTAGTCATTTAGGTCAACATTGGATCATTCAGAGATCCTCACTGAACTTCTGGAGAGAGTTTGCTGCACTGAAAGTAAAGGGGCTGAATAATTTTGCACGCCCAATTTTTCAGTTTTTGATTTGTTAAAGGTTATGTCCTGCAACACTGCTTCATCTCCACTGCCCTGCAGCAAGACAAGGGTTATGTCCTACAACACTGCTTCATCTCCACTGCCCTGCAGCAAGACAAGGGTTATGTCCTACAACACTGCTTCATCTCCACTGCCCTGCAGCAAGACAAGGGTTATGTCCTACAACACTGCTTCATCTCCACTGCCCTGCAGCAAGACAAGGGTTATGTCCTACAACACTGCTTCATCTCTACTGCCCTGCAGCAAGACAAGGGTTATGTCCTACAACACTGCTTCATCTCCACTGCCCTGCAGCAAGACAAGGGTTATGTCCTACAACACTGCTTCATCTCCACTGCCCTGCAGCAAGACAAGGGTTATGTCCTACAACAAGGGTTATGTCCTACAACACTATTTATTTGTTTCGCCAATGGACGGATGTGTACATGTCATCTTCTCCATGTACTTACTGTGATTGTGATATATGGTCGGCCCAACTAACTATTTAACATGAACGTACTAACTGTAAGTCACTCTAGACAAGAGTGTCTGCTAAATGAATAACATGACTAATGTAAATGTAATGTGGTATACAATATACAGGCCTCATCAGATTACTTAATATCTGGTCTATAGGTGATGATGATTGGCTAACAGATTGTCTGCTCTGGTCCTAAATGTCTGCCATCTGAATGTGTGCCAGTGAGATGCCATACATGAGTGGTGAATTAGGAAAGTTACTCTCGAAGAGCCTTGGAGACAAGGTGTTATATCCAACCATCCATCCATCCATCCATCCTTCCATCCATGATACTCAGCATGGAGACAAGGTGCTATATTCATTCATCCATCCATCCATGATACTCAGCATAGAGACAAGGTGCTATATTCATTCATCCATCCATCCATCCACGATACTCAGCATGGAGATGAGGTGCCATATTAATTCATTCCATCCATCAATGATACTCAGCATGGAGACGAGGTGCTATATTAATTCCATCCATCTATCCATGATACTCAGCATGGAGACGAGGTGTTGTATTCATTCATCCATCCATCCATGATACTCAGCATGGAGACAAGGTGCCTTATTCATTCATCCATCCATCAATGATACTCAGCATGGAGATGAGGTGCTATATTAATTCATCCATCCATCCATGATACTCAGCATGGAGACAAGGTTCTATATTCATTCATCCATCCATCAATGATACTCAGCATATAGACAAGGTGCTATATTCATTCATCCATCCATCAATGATACTCAGCATGTAAACATGGTGCTATATTCATCCATCCATCAATGATACTCAGCATAGAGACAAGGTGTTATATTCATTCATTCATCCATCCACGATACTCAGCATTGAGACAAGGTGCTATATTCATTCATCTATCCATCAATGATACTCAGCATGGAGACGAGGTGTTATATTCCATCCATCCACAGGGTTCAATTCTCGGGCCGACTCTTTTCTCTGTATATATCAATGATGTTGCTCTTGCTGCGGGCGATTCCCTGATCCACCTCTACGCAGACGACACCATTCTGTATACTTCTGGCCCTTCCCTGGACACTGTGCTAACGAACCTCCAAACGAGCTTCAATGCCATACAGCACTCCTTCCGTGGCCTCCAACTGCTCTTAAACGCTAGTAAAGCCAAACTCATGCTTTTCAACCATTCGCTGACCGCACCCGCCCGCCCGACTAGCATCACGACCATGGACGGTTCCGAGCTATAATATGTGGACAACCATAAATACCTAGGTGTCTGGCTAGACTGTAAACTCTCCTTCCAGACTCATATTAAACATCTCCAATCCAAAATAAAATCTAGAATCGTCTTTCTATTCCGCAACAAAGCCTCCTTCACTCACACCGCCAAACTTACCCTAGTAAAACTGACTATCCTACCGATCCTCGACTTCGGCGATGTCATCTACAAAATAGCTTCCAACACTCTACTCAGCAAACTGGATGCAGTCTATCACAGTGCCATCCGTTTTGTTACAAAATCACCTTATACCATCCACCACTGCGACCTGTATGCTCTAGTCGGCTGGCCCTCGCTACATATTCATCGCCAGACCTACTGGCTCCAGGTCATCTATAAGTCTATGCTAGGTAAAGCTCCGCCTTATCTCAGTTCACTGGTCACGATAACAACACCCACCCGTAGCACACGCTCCAGCAGGTGTATCTCACTGATCATCCCTAAAGCCAACACCTCATTTGGCCGCCTTTCGTTCCAGTTCTCTGCTGCCTGTGACTGGAACGAATTGCAAAAATCGCTGAAGTTGGAGACTTTTATTTCCCTCACCAACTTTAAACATCAACTATCTGAGCAGCTAACCGATCACTGCAGCTGTACATAGTCCATCTGTAAATAGCCCACCTTATCTACCTACCTCAGCCCCATACTGTTCTTATTTTATTTACTTTTCTGCTCTTTTGCACACCAGTATCTCTACTTGCACATCATCATCTGCTCATTTATCACTCCGGTGTTAATCTGCTAAATTGTAATTATTCGTTCCTATGGCCTATTTATTGCCTACCTCCTCATGCCTTTTGCACACACTGTATATAGACTTTATTTTCTCTACTGTGTCATTGACTTGCTTGTGTTATTGGCTTGTTTATTGTTTACTCCATGTGTAACTCTGTGTTGTTGTCTGTGTCACACTGCTTTGCTTTATCTTGGCCAGGTCGCAGTTGCAAATGAGAACTTGTTCTCAACTAGCCTACCTGGTTAAATAAAGGTCAAATAAAAAAAATATTTAAAAAATCCATACATAATACTCAGCATGGAGACAAGGTGCTATATTCATTCATCCATCCATCCATAATACTCAGCATGGAGACAAGGTGCTATATTCATTCATCCATCCATCCATAATACTCAGCATGGAGACAAGGTGCTATATTCATTCATCCATCCATCCATGATACTCAGCATGGAGACAAGGTGCTATATTCATTCATCCATCCATCCATAATACTCAGCATGGAGACAAGGTGCTATATTCATTCATCCATCCATCCATGATACTCAGCATGGAGACAAGGTGCTATATTCATTCATCCATCCATCCATGATACTCAGCATGGAGACAAGGTGCTATATTCATCCATCCATCCATCCATCCATGATACTCAGCATGGAGACAAGGTGCTATATTCATTCATCCATCCATCCATGATACTCAGCATGGAGACAAGGTGCTATATTCATTCATCCATCCATCCATGATACTCAGCATGGAGACAAGGTGCTATATTCATCCATCCATCCATCCATCCATGATACTCAGCATGGAGACAAGGTGCTATATTCATTCATCCATCCATCCATGATACTCAGCATGGAGACAAGGTGCTATATTCATTCATCCATCCATCCATGATACTCAGCATGGAGACAAGGTGCTATATTCATTCATCCATCCATCCATGATACTCAGCATGGAGACAAGGTGCTATATTCATCCATCCATCCATCCATCCATGATACTCAGCATGGAGACAAGGTGCTATATTCATTCATCCATCCATCCATGATACTCAGCATGGAGACAAGGTGCTATATTCATTCATCCATCCATCCATGATACTCAGCATGGAGACAAGGTGCTATATTCATCCATCCATCCATCCATCCATGATACTCAGCATGGAGACAAGTTGCTATATTCATTCATCCATCCATCCATGATACTCAGCATGGAGACGAGGTGCTATATTCATCCATCCATCCATCCATCCATGATACTCAGCATGGAGACAAGGTGCTATATTCATTCATCCATCCATCCATGATACTCAGCATGGAGACAAGGTGCTATATTCATTCATCCATCCATCCATAATACTCAGCATGGAGACGAGGTGCTATATTCATTCATCCATCCATCAATCCATAATACTCAGCATGGAGACAAGGTGCTATATTCATTCATCCATCCATCCATGATACTCAGCATGGAGACGAGGTGCTATATTCATTCATCCATCCATCCATAATACTCAGCATGGAGACAAGGTGCTATATTCATTCATCCATCCATCCAGAATACTCAGCATGGAGACAAGGTGCTATATTCATTCATCCATCCATCCATAATACTCAGCATGGAGACGAGGTGCTATATTCATTCATCCATCCATAATACTCAGCATGGAGACGAGGTGCTATATTAATTCATCCATCCATCCATAATACTAAGCATGGAGACGAGGTGCTATATTCATTCATCCATCCATCAATCCATAATACTCAGCATGGAGACAAGGTGCTATATTCATTCATCCATCCATCCATGATACTCAGCATGGAGATGAGGTGCTATATTCATCCATCCATCCATAATACTCAGCATGGAGACGAGGTGCTATATTCATCCATCCATCCATCCATCCATGATACTCAGCATGGAGACAAGGTGCTATATTCATTCATCCATCCATCCATGATACTCAGCATGGAGACAAGGTGCTATATTCATTCATCCATCCATCCATGATACTCAGCATGGAGACAAGGTGCTATATTAATTCATCCATCCATCCATGATACTCAGCATGGAGACAAGGTGCTATATTCATCCATCCATCCATCCATCCATGATACTCAGCATGGAGACAAGGTGCTATATTCATTCATCCATCCATCCATGATACTCAGCATGGAGACGAGGTGCTATATTCATCCATCCATCCATCCATCCATGATACTCAGCATGGAGACAAGGTGCTATATTCATTCATCCATCCATCCATAATACTCAGCATGGAGACGAGGTGCTATATTCATTCATCCATCCATCAATCCATAATACTCAGCATGGAGACAAGGTGCTATATTCATTCATCCATCCATCCATGATACTCAGCATGGAGACAAGGTGCTATATTCATTCATCCATCCATCCATAATACTCAGCATGGAGACGAGGTGCTATATTCATTCATCCATCCATCAATCCATAATACTCAGCATGGAGACAAGGTGCTATATTCATTCATCCATCCATCCATGATACTCAGCATGGAGACGAGGTGCTATATTCATTCATCCATCCATCAATCCATAATACTCAGCATGGAGACAAGGTGCTATATTCATTCATCCATCCATCCATGATACTCAGCATGGAGACGAGGTGCTATATTCATTCATCCATCCATCCATAATACTCAGCATGGAGACAAGGTGCTATATTCATTCATCCATCCATCCAGAATACTCAGCATGGAGACAAGGTGCTATATTCATTCATCCATCCATCCATGATACTCAGCATGGAGACAAGGTGCTATATTCATTCATCCATCCATCCATGATACTCAGCATGGAGACAAGGTGCTATATTCATCCATCCATCCATCCATCCATGATACTCAGCATGGAGACAAGGTGCTATATTCATTCATCCATCCATCCATGATACTCAGCATGGAGACAAGGTGCTATATTCATTCATTCATCCATCCATGATACTCAGCATGGAGACAAGGTGCTATATTCATTCATCCATCCATCCATGATACTCAGCATGGAGACAAGGTGCTATATTCATTCATCCATCCATCCATGATACTCAGCATGGAGACAAGGTGCTATATTCATCCATCCATCCATCCATCCATGATACTCAGCATGGAGACAAGGTGCTATATTCATTCATCCATCCATCCATGATACTCAGCATGGAGACAAGGTGCTATATTCATTCATCCATCCATCCATGATACTCAGCATGGAGACAAGGTGCTATATTCATTCATCCATCCATCCATGATACTCAGCATGGAGACAAGGTGCTATATTCATCCATCCATCCATCCATCCATGATACTCAGCATGGAGACACGGTGCTATATTAATTCATCCATCCATCCATGATACTCAGCATGGAGACAAGGTGCTATATTCATTCATCCATCCATCCATGATACTCAGCATGGAGACAAGGTGCTATATTCATTCATCCATCCATCCATGATACTCAGCATGGAGACAAGGTGCTATATTCATCCATCCAACCATCCATCCATGATACTCATCATGGAGACAAGGTGCTATATTCATTCATCCATCCATCCATGATACTCAGCATGGAGACGAGGTGCTATATTCATCCATCCATCCATCCATCCATGATACTCAGCATGGAGACAAGGTGCTATATTCATTCATCCATCCATCCATGATACTCAGCATGGAGACAAGGTGCTATATTCATTCATCCATCCATCCATAATACTCAGCATGGAGACGAGGTGCTATATTCATTCATCCATCCATCAATCCATAATACTCAGCATGGAGACAAGGTGCTATATTCATTCATCCATCCATCCATGATACTCAGCATGGAGATGAGGTGCTATATTCATTCATCCATCCATCCATAATACTCAGCATGGAGACGAGGTGCTATATTCATTCATCCATCCATCAATCCATAATACTCAGCATGGAGACAAGGTGCTATATTCATTCATCCATCCATCCATGATACTCAGCATGGAGACGAGGTGCTATATTCATTCATCCATCCATCCATAATACTCAGCATGGAGACAAGGTGCTATATTCATTCATCCATCCATCCAGAATACTCAGCATGGAGACAAGGTGCTATATTCATTCATCCATCCATCCATCCATAATACTCAGCATGGAGACGAGGTGCTATATTCATTCATCCATCCATCCATAATACTCAGCATGGAGACGAGGTGCTATATTAATTCATCCATCCATCCATAATACTAAGCATGGAGACGAGGTGCTATATTCATTCATCCATCCATCCATAATACTCAGCATGGAGACAAGGTGCTATATTCATTCATCCATCCATCCATGATACTCAGCATGGAGACAAGGTGCTATATTCATTCATCCATCCATCCATAATACTCAGCATGGAGACAAGGTGCTATATTCATTCATCCATCCATCCATAATACTCAGCATGGAGACGAGGTGCTATATTCATTCATCCATCCATCCAGAATACTCAGCATGGAGACGAGGTGCTATATTAATTCATCCATCCATCCATAATACTCAGCATGGAGATGAGGTGCTATATTCATTCATCCATCCATCATGATACTCAGCATAGAGACAAGGTGTTATATTCATTCATCCATCCATCCATGATACTCAGCATGGAGACAAGGTGCTATATTCATTCATCCATCCATCATGATACTCAGCATAGAGACAAGGTGTTATATTCATTCATCCATCCATTAAGAATACTCAGCATGGAGACGAGGTGCTATATTCATTCATCCATCCATCATGATACTCAGCATAGAGACGAGGTGTTATATTCATTCATCCTTCCATCCATCCATCCATAATACTCAGCATGGAGACGAGGTGCTATATTCATTCATCCATCCATCCAGAATACTCAGCGTGGAGACGAGGTGCTATATTCATTCATCCATCCATCCATCCATAATACTCAGCATGGAGACAAGGTGCTATATTCATTCATCCATCCATCCAGAATACTCAGCATGGAGACGAGGTGCTATATTCATTCATCCATCCATCCATGATACTCAGCATGGAGACAAGGTGCTATATTCATTCATCCATCCATCCATGATACTCAGCATGGAGACAAGGTGCTATATTCATTCATCCATCCATCCAGAATACTCAGCATGGAGACGAGGTGCTATATTCATTCATCCATCCATCCATGATACTCAGCATGGAGAAAAGGTGCTGTATCCATCCATCTATGATACTCAGCATGGAGATGAGGTGCTATATTCATCCATCTATCTATCTATCTATCTATCTATCTATCTATCTATCTATCTATCTATCTATCTATCTATCTATCTATCTATCTATCTATCCATCCATCCATGATACTCAGCATGGAGACGAGGTGCTATATTCATTCATCCATCCATCCATGATACTCAGCATGGAGAAAAGGTGCTATATCCATCCATCTATGATACTCAGCATGGAGAAAAGGTGTTGTATCCATCCATCATTCTCCCTGTGTTGTCTCTCCTGACTATGTTTAACCTCCATGTGTGAACACCTGCCTCTAGCCTGTATCTGTACGTAGCCTGTATCCAGCGTCACGTTTCACCCCTAATGGTGGTTCACTCACACCCATTCTTTCACCCTTAATGGTGGCTCACTCACTCAGCCACTCTTTCACCCTTAACGGTTTTTCAGTCATTCACCCACTCTTTCACCCTGAATGGTGTCTCACTCACTCACCCACTCCTAGAACCCACTGTATTTGCTTTAACCTACAGCTTCCTTTCTCTGAGGTTGCATCCCAAATGGTACTCTATTCCCTATATAGTGCACTACTTTTGACAGGGGCCCATAGGGGCTAGGCCATTTGGGGCACAACCTGAGTCTCCAACCCTAAGCCCTTGGCTCTGTGCTGCTCTGTGTAGTGTACACAACCCATTCCCATTGAATGTCTCCTTTCCCACAGTTTGCATCGGAGCAGGGAGTGCATGTCTGGTCATGTCGTCGTCATTTGTCCTGTTTGTCTCCCGCCGGAACGTGTGCGGAGCTGCTGTCACATTCTGGGCATATTTGTTCAGCTCTGGAGACGGAGAAGGTTGTCTTAATGATCAGTGTGGGGGTGTTTGGAGAAGGTTGTCTTAATGATCAGTGTGGGGGTGTTTGGAGAAGGTTGTCTTCATGATCAGTGTGGGGGTGTTTGGAGAAGGTTGTCTTCATGATCAGTGTGGGGGTGTTTGGAGAAGGTTGTCTTCATGATCAGTGTGTTGGTGCTTGGAGAAGGTTGTCTTCATGATCAGTGTGTTGGTGCTTGGAGAAGGTTGTCTTCATGATCAGTGTGGGGGGGTTTGGAGAAGGTTGTCTTAATGATCAGTGTGGGGGTGTTTGGAGAAGGTTGTCTTCATGATCAGTGTGGGGGTGCTTGGAGAAGGTTGTCTTCATGATCAGTGTGGGGGGGTTTGGAGAAGGTTGTCTTCATGATCAGTGTGGGGGGGTTTGGAGAAGGTTGTCTTCATGATCAGTGTGGGGGTGTTTGGAGAAGGTTGTCTTCATGATCAGTGTGGGGGTGTTTGGAGAAGGTTGTCTTCATGATCAGTGTGGGGGTGTTTGGAGAAGGTCGTCTTCATGATCAGTGTGGGGGGGTTTGGAGAAGGTTGTCTTCATGATCAGGGTGGGGGGGTTTGGAGTGGGCTACTATCAGAGATGGGGGTTTTGACATCAGAACTGAAACTGTGTGTGGAGATACTGTACAGGGATATGGGTCTGTGTGGGGATGGGATATAGATGGTGTGTGTGTGTGTGTGTGCATACTGTATATACACGCACTGTGAGCTGTATGTTTCGCTCAGTATTATTTTACAGTATTTCAGAGTGTGTGTGTGTGTGTGTGTATTTGAGAGAGTGCGTGTTTGTCTGACTGTATTCATCATAGACTGCAAATTAGGGTGCTCACTTCACACATGCTAGTGTCAGTGTGTGTCTGACCCTGGTAGCTGAGCCCTGTATGTGGAGCTGCTCTCTGCCTTGTACGCCACTCCCTCAGCTTGGCGGATCAATCAGTAACCTGCACATGAATAACAACCACACAAAGAAGAGGCTAGGACACACACACACACACACACACACACACACACACACGCTCATAATTTACAGAGCCCACAGCACTGATTTACTCATAATAGGGTATCGCTGGGTCTGGTATGCGCTTTCAAGTCCAACCCCAAACACACTACTACTACCTCTCTGACTTATTGCAAGCACCGCTCTGCATTATGGCTTTTAACATTGTTTATATCCACAGACAGGCTTTGGTTTGCTGTGTGTAAAGATATTATTAGATGGAACTTGAAAGTCAACCTATAAACTCTGTTGAGACACACTATTTGCCCTGTCATCTTGTCAAGTATGCCTAGGATGTCCAAACCATCAATTTGTGTGTGAGAGAGGCCTGTGTGAGAGAGGCCTGTGTGAGAGAGGCCTGTGCTTTAATTGATTAGAGGTACTGTATGTAACAGGGAGAGGGATGAGCTCACATGTTACGCATGTGTCGTTGGTGCTCTTCTGTCTGTCTGTCACCCCCCCCCCCACACACACACACATTTTAGGACTCCTTTAGGTATAAAAAAATCAAACATCATTTGGCCTTACTGCTATTAGCCAGTAGAAACACATTGAATAACAGATAGTCCTTACTGCTATTAGCCAGTAGAAACACATTGAATAACAGATAGTCCTTACTGCTATTAGCCAGTAGAAACACATTGAATAACAGATAGTCCTTACTGCTATTAGCCAGTAGAAACACATTGAATAACAGATAGTCCTTACTGCTATTAGCCCATAGAAACACATTGAATAACAGATAGTCCTTACTGCCATTAGCCAGTAGAAACACAGTGAATAACAGATAGTCCTTACTGCTATTAGCCAGTAGAAACACATTGAATAACAGATAGTCCTTACTGCTATTAGCCAGTAGAAACACATTGAATAACAGATAGTCCTTACTGCTATTAGCCAGTAGAAACACATTGAATAACAGATAGTCCTTACTGCTATTAGCCAGTAGAAACACATTGAATAACAGATAGTCCTTACTGCTATTAGCCAGTAGAAACACATTGAATAACAGATTCAGACATGGAACAGCAGATAGTCAAAAAATAAATAAATCAGTCATTTATTTATTGATATTTTTTTTACCCATATTTTACAACAAACTACTTCCATATGTAGACTACCGGTCAAAAGTGTGCAAAGCTGTCATCAAGGCAAGTGGTGGCTATTTGTAGAATCTCAAATATAAAATATATTTTGATTTGTTTAACACTTTTCTGGTTACTACATGATTCCATATGTGTTATTTCATTGTTCTGATGTCTTCACTATTATTCAACAGTGTATAAAATAGTAAAAATAAAGACAAGCCCTTGAATGAGTAGGTGTTGTAAAACCTTCGACCGGTAGTGTACTTCCATAAATGTTTTTAGCTGGTACCCGGCTACTTTCAGACGTGTCTTGTGAGGCTTGTGGGCTTCCTGGAGCTCATGGGAAACTCACCTTTACATAGAGGGGTCATATTATCCCAAACTGTTACAGACGCTACAGACAGAAGTTGTCAGATCGACGGTACCGACTTCAGATGAGTCCCATGGCGCTTTCTGGATGTCTCAAGGTCTGACCAACACCGCTGTAGCCAGGCCACCTTCCACCACAGATACGCCAACACTGCTGTAGCCAGGCCACCTTCCACCACAGATACGCCAACACCGCTGTAGCTAGGCCACCTTCCACCACAGATACGCCAACACCGCTGTAGCCAGGCCACCTTCCACCACAGATACGCCAACACCGCTGTAGCCAGGCCACCTTCCACCACAGATACGCCAACACCGCTGTAGCCAGGCCACCTTCCACCACAGATACGCCAACACCGCTGTAGCCAGGCCACCTTCCAACACAGATACGCCAACACCGCTGTAGCCAGGCCACCTTCCACCACAGATACGCCAACACCGCTGTAGCCAGGCCACCTTCCAACACAGATACGCCAACACCGCTGTAGCCAGGCCACCTTCCACCACAGATACGCCAACACCGCTGTAGCCAGGCCACCTTCCACCACAGATACGCCAACACCGCTGTAGCCAGGCTTCCTTCCACCACAGATACGCCAACACCGCTGTAGCTAGGCCACCTTCCACCACAGATACGCCAACACCGCTGTAGCTAGGCCACCTTCCACCACAGATACGCCAACACCGCTGTAGCCAGGCCACCTTCCACCACAGATACGCCAACACCGCTGTAGCCAGGCCACCTTCCACCACAGATACGCCAACACCGCTGTAGCCAGGCCACCTTCCACCACAGATACGCCAACACCGCTGTAGCTAGGCCACCTTCCACCACAGATACGCCAACACCGCTGTAGCTAGGCCACCTTCCACCACAGATACGCCAACACCGCTGTAGCCAGGCCACCTTCCACCACAGATACGCCAACACCGCTGTAGCCAGGCCACCTTCCACCACAGATACGCCAACACCGCTGTAGCCAGGCCACCTTCCACCACAGATACGCCAACACCGCTGTAGCTAGGCCACCTTCCACCACAGATACGCCAACACCGCTGTAGCCAGGCCACCTTCCACCACAGATACGCCAACACCGCTGTAGCCAGGCCACCTTCCACCACAGATACGCCAACACCGCTGTAGCCAGGCCACCTTCCACCACAGATACGCCAACACCGCTGTAGCCAGGCCACCTTCCACCACAGATACGCCAACACCGCTGTAGCCAGGCCACCTTCCACCACAGATACGCCAACACCGCTGTAGCCAGGCCACCTTCCACCACAGATACGCCAACACCGCTGTAGCCAGGCCACCTTCCACCACAGATACGCCAACACCGCTGTAGCCAGGCCACCTTCCACCACAGATACGCCAACACCGCTGTAGCCAGGCTTCCTTCCACCACAGATACGGATGTGGTGGATTGAGACGCAGCCGTGCAAAACAAGAGATATCTCTAGCTTTAACAGACGGATGTTGACGGGGATGTTGTTATTATGCTGATGAGATGTCCGTGGGAGCCCAGACATGGACAGGGTTTAATGACGTGGTTTATCATCACGTCAGAAGGCCTGGTCAGCTTTAAGATAAAGACAGCAGCTTTGTTTTCCCACTTCTTCTGGATGTTGAGTCTTGTATGGAGAAGAATAGACGACAGCTGAGCTACAATCCGTTTTTCATTCTCCCACTCTGAGAGACAGAGGGAATCTCATTCTCCCACTCTGAAAGACAGAGGGAATCTCATTCTCCCACTCTGAGAGACAGAGGGAATCTCATTCTCCCACTCTGAGAGACAGAGGGAATCTCATTCTCCCACTCTGAAAGACAGAGGGAATCTAATTCTCCCACTCTGAGAGACAGAGGGAATCTCTTCTAGACTTCAGCCAGGATTCAATCCAATCGTGTTGTAGATCACTTGACATTTACAGGTAATTTCCTTTTTTGGGCTGACATCTGCACCGTTTACCGTAAATGTGTAAACATTGCCTTTAAATGCTGCATCTCTATCTCTATCTATATCTATAGTGTCCTCCCTTTCCCCCTGGTAATGTGATCTGCTCTACACATAGTACAGGCCCTGGTCTCCATTTCCTACCATATGCCGTGCTCTATACTGTATGGAGCCAGGTCTGAAGTGTCCACTCTGTGTTTATCTGGGACTCCAGACAGGAATGCAGCTCTGTGATGATAGCTGTCTGTCAGGGGTGTGAGATGATGCCAGGGGAGGGGTTGACTGAGGAAGAGCTGTAACAGATTATGTTAGTGTCTTCTATAGTACATAGTGATACATACTGTATGAGGCCAAAGAGCTTTGTCTGTCTGTCTGTCTTTTTGTCTCGCTCTCTGTGTCTCACATATCTCTAGTGGTGTCGCACGCATGCATGCATACACACACTCACACACACACACACACACACACACACACACACACACACACACACACACACACACCCTTAAGGTTTTTTCAAGACCAGGATTGGAGTGAATTGTTTCCAAAAAAATATTCAGGGAAAAAAAAACAAGCCAACACAAACACAAACAAATATGTTACCCTTAAACCTTAGATGACCCTGTAGTTTATATACTGTAGATAGACCCCCCTCTCTCTCAATTCAATTTAAGGGGCTTTATTGGAATGGGAAACATATATTTACATTTCTGAAGCAAGTGAAATAGATATTAAACAAAAGTGAAATAAACAATCAAAAGTTTATTGTGAACAGTAAATATTACACTCCAAAATACGTTCCAAAATAAATGTGATATTATGTCTATATTACGGTGTTGTAGCGATGTGCAAATAGTTAAAGTACTAAAGGGAAAATAAATGTCATATTATGTCTATATTACGGTGTTGTAGCGATGTGCAAATAGTTAAAGTACTAAAGGGAAAATAAATGTGATATTATGTCTATATTACGGTGTTGTAGCGATGTGCAAATAGTTAAAGTACTAAAGGGAAAATAAATGTCATATTATGTCTATATTACGGTGTTGTAGCGATGTGCAAATAGTTAAAGTACTAAAGGGAAAATAAATGTGATATTATGTCTATATTACGGTGTTGTAGCGATGTGCAAATAGTTAAAGTACTAAAGGGAAAATAAATGTCATATTATGTCTATATTACGGTGTTGTAGCGATGTGCAAATAGTTAAAGTACTAAAGGGAAAATAAATGTCATATTATGTCTATATTACGGTGTTGTAGCGATGTGCAAATAGTTAAAGTACTAAAGGGAAAATAAATGTCATATTATGTCTATATTACGGTGTTGTAGCGATGTGCAAATAGTTAAAGTACTAAAGGGAAAATAAATGTCATATTATGTCTATATTACGGTGTTGTAGCGATGTGCAAATAGTTAAAGTACTAAAGGGAAAATAAATGTCATATTATGTCTATATTACGGTGTTGTAGCGATGTGCAAATAGTTAAAGTACTAAAGGGAAAATAAATGTCATATTATGTCTATATTACGGTGTTGTAGCGATGTGCAAATAGTTAAAGTACTAAAGGGAAAATAAATGTCATATTATGTCTATATTACGGTGTTGTAGCGATGTGCAAATAGTTAAAGTACTAAAGGGAAAATAAATGTCATATTATGTCTATATTACGGTGTTGTAGCGATGTGCAAATAGTTAAAGTACTAAAGGGAAAATAAATGTCATATTATGTCTATATTACGGTGTTGTAGCGATGTGCAAATAGTTAAAGTACTAAAGGGAAAATAAATGTCATATTATGTCTATATTACGGTGTTGTAGCGATGTGCAAATAGTTAAAGTACTAAAGGGAAAATAAATGTCATATTATGTCTATATTACGGTGTTGTAGCGATGTGCAAATAGTTAAAGTACTAAAGGGAAAATAAATGTCATATTATGTCTATATTACGGTGTTGTAGCGATGTGCAAATAGTTAAAGTACTAAAGGGAAAATAAATGTCATATTATGTCTATATTACGGTGTTGTAGCGATGTGCAAATAGTTAAAGTACTAAAGGGAAAATAAATGTCATATTATGTCTATATTACGGTGTTGTAGCGATGTGCAAATAGTTAAAGTACTAAAGGGAAAATAAATGTCATATTATGTCTATATTACGGTGTTGTAGCGATGTGCAAATAGTTAAAGTACTAAAGGGAAAATAAATGTCATATTATGTCTATATTACGGTGTTGTAGCGATGTGCAAATAGTTAAAGTACTAAAGGGAAAATAAATGTCATATTATGTCTATATTACGGTGTTGTAGCGATGTGCAAATAGTTAAAGTACTAAAGGGAAAATAAATGTCATATTATGTCTATATTACGGTGTTGTAGCGATGTGCAAATAGTTAAAGTACTAAAGGGAAAATAAATGTCATATTATGTCTATATTACGGTGTTGTAGCGATGTGCAAATAGTTAAAGTACTAAAGGGAAAATAAATGTCATATTATGTCTATATTACGGTGTTGTAGCGATGTGCAAATAGTTAAAGTACTAAAGGGAAAATAAATGTCATATTATGTCTATATTACGGTGTTGTAGCGATGTGCAAATAGTTAAAGTACTAAAGGGAAAATAAATGTCATATTATGTCTATATTACGGTGTTGTAGCGATGTGCAAATAGTTAAAGTACTAAAGGGAAAATAAATAAATATGGGTTGTATGGTGTTTGTTCTTCACTGGTTGTCCTTTTCTTGTGGCAACAGATCACAAATCTTGCTGCTGTGATTGCACACTGTGGTATTTCACCCAATAGATATGGGAGTTTATCAAATTTGGATATGTTTTCGAATTCTTTGTGGGTCTGTGTAATCTGAGGGAAATATGTGTCTCTAATATGGTCGTACATTTGGCAGGAGGTTAGGATGTGCAGCTCAATTTCCACCTCATTTTGTGGGCAGTGTGCACATAGCCTGTCTTCTCTTGAGAGCCAGGTCTGCCTACGGTGACCTTTCTCTATAGCAAGGCTATTTATTTTCTCATATCAGCACGGATTCCAGGCTAGGAACCAAGTGTTCCAGAGAGAATTTCAAACCCAGAAACTCAATGGACTTTTTTTTATCTGAGGTTGAGTCCCAAATAGCACCCTATTCCCTATAATAGTGCAGAGCCCTATGGCCCTGGTTAAAAGTAGTGTACTACATAGAGAATATGGTGCCATTAGGGACACAGTCTGAGTTAATTTTAGTTACTGATCTCTACTCTACCTGCCAAGATGGAAGGCCGATCCATATCTGTTACACTACAAGCCATTGTTTTATTCACTGCTCTTACTTCCAGACTGTTTCCCTATTGAGATCATAAAAACTGGCTTTAAAAATCTGTTTCCATCATGTTGCTTCACTGATATGTTATTTACTGTTTTTGGTGTGATTGTGATAGTTTATCGTGACTAAACACACCTGTGTCAGTAGTGGTGATAAAATCCTGGGTGAGTTTTGATGAGTGAGAGAAAGGCTTGTGTTAAATTTTTCAGTTTTCATAAAACCGGTTTTCAAGTTTAAAAGGGCATTAAAAGTTTGTTCGATGTTTTCTAATGTCCAGATGCGTCCACATCCCATGCCAACGGCTGTGTCGACCCAACTACTGTATATGCCTCAACACCAAATGAATGGAAAGTATGAGCACCACAAACCAGGAAACTAGACCTACAAGGGGCTTATCTTTTCCATTCATTTTAGATTGTGGCATGTAGCTCAATCTACACAACAGAAAGCCTGGATGTCAATTTATCCCGACAGAACACCAATTTTGGGTTATGAAAACATCTGACAAATGTAGATTGTGAAGTGGAATGTACCTTTAACAGCATGAGCTTTATCAGTGCTCACCGGTCTTATTGCCATTTAGAAATTAATCTGTGCCTGGTGCGGTCCAGGGTCACGGTCAGTACTATTCACAGTACAGTTCACAGTCTACTCACGGTCAGTACTATTCACAGTACTGTTCACAGTCTACTCACGGTCAGTACTATTCACAGTACAGTTCATAGTCTACTCACGGTCAGTACTATTCACAGTCTACTCACGGTCAGTACTATTCACATTGCTATTCACAGTACTATTCACAGTCTACTCACGGTCAGTACTATTCACAATACTATTCACAGTACTATTCACAGTCTACTCACGGTCAGTACTATTCACAGTGCTATTCATAGTACTATTCACAGTCTACTCACAGTCAGTACTATTCACAGTGCTGTTCACAGTCTACTCACGGTCAGTGCTATTCACATTCTATTCACGGTCAGTACTAGTCACAGTACTATTCATAGTACTGTTCACAGTCTACTCACGGTCAGTAGTACTATTCACAGTACAGTACACAGTCTACTCACGGTCAGTACTATTCACAGTACTGTTCACAGTCTACTCACGGTCAGTACTATTCACAGTACTGTTCACAGTCTACTCACGGTCAGTAGTACTATTCACAGTACTGTTCACAGTCTACTCACGGTCAGTACTATTCACAGTACTGTTCACAGTCTACTCACGGCCAGTAGTACTATTCACAGTACTGTTCACAGTCTACTCACGGTCAGTAGTACTATTCACAGTACTGTTCACAGTCTACTCACGGTCAGTACTATTCACAGTACTGTTCACAGTCTACTCACGGTCAGTACTATTCACAGTACTGTTCACAGTCTACTCACGGTCAGTACTATTCACAGTACTGTTCACGGTCAGTAGTACTATTCACAGTACTGTTCAAAGTCTACTCACGGTCAGTACTATTCACAGTACTGTTCACAGTCTACTCACGGCCAGTAGTACTATTCACAGTACTGTTCACAGTCTACTCACGGTCAGTACTATTCACAGCACTGTTCACAGTCTACACACGGTCAGTACTATTCACAGTACTGTTCACAGTCTACTCACGGTCAGTAGTACTATTCACAGTGCTGTTCACAGTCTACTCACGGTCAGTACTATTCACAGTGCTGTTCACAGTCTACTCACGGTCAGTACTATTCACAGTACAGTTCACAGTCTACTCACGGTCAGTACTGTTCACAGTCTACTCACGGTCAGTAGTACTATTCACAGTACTGTTCACAGTCTACTCACGGTCAGTACTATTCACAGTACTGTTCACAGTCTACTCACGGTAAGTACTATTCACAGTACTATTCACAGTACAGTACACAGTCTACTCACGGTCAGTACTATTCACAGTACTGTTCACAGTCTACTCACGGTCAGTACCATTCTGTGTAGTCATTACTCAAGGTAGGAGACTTCCAGGTAAAGACCTTATCTGGGCTCTGTGGGCTGTGAAAACACATGAAAAATGACCATCTCTCCAGTCAATTCCCCCCTGGTTGTCCATTCCCAGCCTCTGTTTCACAGGCCAGTTGTGAAACTGTGTAAACTCTGTGTGGTGTTTGCAGCATACTCTGAACATGTGTAATGAGGGCAATAAAAACACAATGGGTCAGATGGATGAGTTGGGGAGAGGAAGGGTTGGGGGGAGAAGGAAGGGAGGATGGAGGGGGATGGGGAAGGGGGATGGATCGTGCTCAACTCTGCCCTCCTGCTCAAACAGTGACTAGCCTCCTTTACAAATATAGTCAAGAAGGATCAAGGACCATTGAGGTGTGTGTGTGTGTTTGTGTGTGTGTGTTTGTATGTGTGTGCTTGTGTGCACACGCACTAGTGTGAGCGTGTACTACAGGGTCACAGGGTTTAAAGTGCAGGAGACGGCCCTCTCCACCCAATCCTCTTGTTTTCTCTCCTCAGTCCTCTAGAACCAATAACTCATCATTTCACATGTTTGCCGAGGCCTGCACTTGACCGGTCAGATCACTCAATCACACTACATGACACACTGATTGTTCTGAAGCACGGCGGTTCAGACACTTCAGTTCACTAATAACAAAGGACTGGGGAAGCACCAAAGGAAGCTTTATTGTTCATATGAAAACATGAAAATACTTCACCTGTATAACCGTCAGGGGAAAACATGTGGTTAAGCTGTTGTGAAACAGTGTGTAGTATTTGTGTGTTAAATTTGACCACCTAGCCCTGATACATGGCTGTTGAATCCTATGTGACGTCTAAGAGGGAGTCAACAGCCATGTGACAGGGCTATTTACCACCATGAAACCTACATACCACCATCATAAACCTGACATATTATAACTGTTTTGTAGCAGTCCCTCAGAGTTAAAAGGGCCATTCTAGCTTTGTGTGAGGAGATTCACATGACACCTGTATGAGGCCACACCTGTCTCTGAGTAGAGTTGTGGAGAAGGCCACACCTGTCTCTGAGTAGAGTTGTGGAGAAGGCCACACCTGTCTCTGAGTAGAGTTGTGGAGAAGGCCACACCGGTCTCTGAGTAGAGTTGTGGAGAAGGCCACACCTGTCTCTGAGTAGAGTTGTGGAGAAGGCCACACCTGTCTCTGAGTAGAGTTGTGGAGAAGGCCACACCTGTCTCTGAGTAGAGTTGTGGAGAAGGCCACACCTGTCTCTGAGTAGAGTTGTGGAGAAGGCCACACCTGTCTCTGAGTAGAGTTGTGGAGAAGGCCACACCTGTCTCTGAGTAGAGTTGTGGAGAAGGCCACACCTGTCTATCTGTGTGGTTGTGGAGAAGGCCACACTTGTCTCTCTGTGTTGTTGTGGAGAAGGCCACACCTGTCTCTCTGTGTGGTTGTAGAGAAGGCCACACCTGCCTCTCTGTGTGGTTGTGGAGAAGGCCACACCTGTCTCTGAGTAGAGTTGTGGAGAAGGACACAGCTGTCTCTGTGTGTGGTTGTAGAGAAGGCCACACCTGTCTCTCTGTGTGGTTGTGGAGAAGGCCACAGCTGTCTCTCTGTGTGGTTGTGGAGAAGGCCACACCTGTCTCTGAGTAGAGTTGTGGAGAAGGCCACAGCTGTCTCTCTGTGTGGTTGTGGAGAAGGCCACACCTGTCTCTGAGTAGAGTTGTGGAGAAGGCCACAGCTGTCTCTGTGTGTGGTTGTAGAGAAGGCCACACCTGTCTCTCTGTGTGGTTGTGGAGAAGGCCACAGCTGTCTCTCTGTGTGGTTGTGGAGAAGGCCACACCTGTCTCTGAGTAGAGTTGTGGAGAAGGCCACAGCTGTCTCTCTGTGTGGTTGTGGAGAAGGCCACACCTGTCTCTGAGTAGAGTTGTGGAGAAGGCCACAGCTGTCTCTCTGTGTGGTTGTGGAGAAGGCCACACCTGTCTCTGAGTAGAGTTGTGGAGAAGGCCACAGCTGTCTCTGTGTGTGGTTGTAGAGAAGGCCACACCTGTCTCTCTGTGTGGTTGTGGAGAAGGCCACAGCTGTCTCTGTGTGTGGTTGTGGAGAAGGCCACTGCTGTCTCTGTGTGTTGTTGTGGAGAAGGCCACACCTGCCTCTCTGTGTGGTTGTGGAGAAGGCCACACCTGTCTCTGAGTAGAGTTGTGGAGAAGGCCACACCTGTCTCTCTGTGTGGTTGTGGAGAAGGCCACAGCTGTCTCTCTGTGTGGTTGTGGAGAAGGCCACACCTGTCTCTCTGTGTTGTTGTGGAGAAGGCCACACCTGCCTCTCTGTGTGGTTGTGGAGAAGGCCACAGCTGTCTCTGTGTGTGGTTGTGGAGAAGGCCACAGCTGTCTCTGTGTGTGGTTGTGGAGAAGGCCACACCTGTCTTTCTGTGTGGTTGTTTTGTGTGTGGAGCTGTAGAGGGCCCTGTAGCGCTCCACTCACCTGTTCAGTCTTGTCCCGGGCTTTTCAACAACACACACTCTCTCACACACACATCTCCTTTGTTCCGACAACACTGTGGGTTCCGCTCTGGGGTTGCTCACACTTTTATTTTCCATTCAGGCTTTACAGGAGTTGATGATTGGCTCAAACACTGTTGTACTCTGCCAGTGTACCTATGATCTGTCTGGCCACTCCCTAAACTCAGTGTGACTCCTATAGCTACTGGCAGCATTGACTAAATGCCAAATTATGCCATATCGGTTTGGTTGTTGCATGTTTTTTTCTGTTTAACATATTCTGAATGTCAAATTGATGCTGTATATTGTTTTGTAGTCCTTAGGCCTACATGTGTTACTCTGTCTCACAGAGTTTGGATGCAATATTTATCTATTTGATGGTTTTTGTACTGCACACGTTTTAATAATGTCTTATCTATTTGGTTGTTGTTGTAGTACATATTTAGCTGTCTCTAGTTATCTCATTAGTTAGCGTCTGTTAGTTTCCCATTGAGATTCTGCAGTGTCAGCTATGTTGTGTTTATGTAGCACCTCCCCTGCCTTTCTGTTGTTGTGCTAGAGACTCTAGACTCACCATTCACCTTTCACGAGCTGTGGCTCTCTGTGGCTCTCCAGCATTAGTCACAGAATAAGGTAAACGCATGGATTTGCTTCTCTGCCTTGCTCATCATTCATAACTGTAAATATATGTGCTGCCTGTCCCAGGTCAGGTGTGTGTACTTTACTGACATGTCAACATCCTGCATTGACTCACAGCTGTTCAGTTCATGTCCTTATTCTCAGGTGGTTTGAACATTGTTCTATAACAACCATAGCCTCTCCAGGACTGAACATTGTTCTATAACAACCATAGCCTCTCCAGGACTGAACATTGTTCTATGACAACCATAGCCTCTCCAGGACTGAACATTGTTCTATGACAACCATAGCCTCTCCAGGACTGAACATGGTTCTATAACAACCATAGCCTCTCCAGGACTGAACATTGTTCTATAACAACCATAGCCTCTCCAGGACTGAACATTGTTCTATGACAACCATAGCCTCTCCAGGACTGAACATTGTTCTATGACAACCATAGCCTCTCCAGGACTGAACATTGTTCTATAAAAACCATAGCCTCTCCAGGACTGAACATTGTTCTATAACAACCATAGCCTCTCCAGGACTGAACATTGTTGTATAACAACCATAGCCTCTCCAGGACTGAACATTGTTCTATGACAACCATAGCCTCTCCAGGACTGAACATTGTTCTATGACAACCATAGCCTCTCCAGGACTGAACATTGTTCTATGACAACCATAGCCTCTCCAGGACTGAACATTGTTCTATGACAACCATAGCCTCTCCAGGACTGAACATTGTTCTATGACAACCATAGCCTCTCCAGGACTGAACATTGTTCTATAAAAACCATAGCCTCTCCAGGACTGAACATTGTTCTATAACAACCATAGCCTCTCCAGGACTGAACATTGTTCTATGACAACCATAGCCTCTCCAGGACTGAACATTGTTCTATAACAACCATAGCCTCTCCAGGACTGAACATTGTTCTATAACAACCATAGCCTCTCCAGGACTGAACATTGTTCTATAAAAACCATAGCCTCTCCAGGACTGAACATTGTTCTATAACAACCATAGCCTCTCCAGGACTGAACATTGTTCTATAAAAACCATAGCCTCTCCAGGACTGAACATTGTTCTATAACAACCATAGCCTCTCCAGGACTGAACATTGTTCTATAACAACCATAGCTTCTCCAGGACTGAACATTGTTCTATAACAACCATAGCCTCTCCAGGACTGAACATTGTTCTATAACAACCATAGCCTCTCCAGGACTGAACATTGTTCTATAAAAACCATAGCCTCTCCAGGACTGAACATTGTTCTATAACAACCATAGCCTCTCCAGGACTGAACATTGTTCTATGACAACCATAGCCTCTCCAGGACTGAACATTGTTCTATAACAACCATAGCCTCTCCAGGACTGAACATTGTTCTATGACAACCATAGCCTCTCCAGGACTGAACATTGTTCTATAACAACCATAGCCTCTCCAGGACTGAACATTGTTCTATGACAACCATAGCCTCTCCAGGACTGAACATTGTTCTATAACAACCATAGCCTCTCCAGGACTGAACATTGTTCTATGACAACCATAGCCTCTCCAGGACTGAACATTGTTCTATAACAACCATAGCCTCTCCAGGACTGAACATTGTTCTATGACAACCATAGCCTCTCCAGGACTGAACATGGTTCTATAACAACCATAGCCTCTCCAGGACTGAACATTGTTCTATAACAACCATAGCCTCTCCAGGACTGAACATGGTTCTATAACAACCATAGCCTCTCCAGGACTGAACATTGTTCTATAACAACCATAGCCTCTCCAGGACTGAACATTGTTCTATAACAACCATAGCCTCTCCAGGACTGAACATTGTTCTATGACAACCATAGCCTCTCCAGGACTGAACATTGTTCTATAACAACCATAGCCTCTCCAGGACTGAACATTGTTCTATGACAACCATAGCCTCTCCAGGACTGAACATTGTTCTATAACAACCATAGCCTCTCCAGGACTGAACATTGTTCTATAACAACCATAGCCTCTCCAGGACTGAACATTGTTCTATGACAACCATAGCCTCTCCAGGACTGAACATTGTTCTATGACAACCATAGCCTCTCCAGGACTGAACATTGTTCTATAACAACCATAGCCTCTCCAGGACTGAACATTGTTCTATGACAACCATAGCCTCTCCAGGACTGAACATTGTTCTATGACAACCATAGCCTCTCCAGGACTGAACATTGTTCTATGACAACCATAGCCTCTCCAGGACTGAACATTGTTCTATGA
Organism: Oncorhynchus mykiss; assembly: GCF_013265735.2. Taxonomy (NCBI): domain Eukaryota; kingdom Metazoa; phylum Chordata; class Actinopteri; order Salmoniformes; family Salmonidae; genus Oncorhynchus; species Oncorhynchus mykiss. Next base: position 86,744,323 of record NC_048576.1, on the reverse strand, counting down.
CAACCATAGCCTCTCCAGGACTGAACATTGTTCTATGACAACCATAGCCTCTCCAGGACTGAACATTGTTCTATGACAACCATAGCCTCTCCAGGACTGAACATTGTTCTATAACAACCATAGCCTCTCCAGGACTGGACATTGTTCTATGACAACCATAGCCTCTCCAGGACTGAACATTGTTCTATGACAACCATAGCCTCTCCAGGACTGAACATTGTTCTATGACAACCATAGCCTCTCCAGGACTGAACATTGTTCTATAACAACCATAGCCTCTCCAGGACTGAACATTGTTCTATGACAACCATAGCCTCTCCAGGACTGAACATTGTTCTATAAAAACCATAGCCTCTCCAGGACTGAACATTGTTCTATAACAACCATAGCCTCTCCAGGACTGAACATTGTTCTATAACAACCATAGCCTCTCCAGGACTGAACATTGTTCTATGACAACCATAGCTTCTCCAGGACTGAACATTGTTCTATGACAACCATAGCCTCTCCAGGACTGAACATTGTTCTATAACAACCATAGCCTCTCCAGGACTGAACATTGTTCTATGACAACCATAGCCTCTCCAGGACTGAACATTGTTCTATAACAACCATAGCCTCTCCAGGACTGAACATTGTTCTATGACAACCATAGCCTCTCCAGGACTGAACATTGTTCTATAACAACCATAGCTTCTCCAGGACTGAACATTGTTCTATGACAACCATAGCCTCTCCAGGACTGAACATTGTTCTATGACAACCATAGCCTCTCCAGGACTGAACATTGTTCTATGACAACCATAGCCTCTCCAGGACTGAACATTGTTCTATGACAACCATAGCCTCTCCAGGACTGAACATTGTTCTATAAAAACCATAGCCTCTCCAGGACTGAACATTGTTCTATAACAACCATAGCCTCTCCAGGACTGAACATTGTTCTATGACAACCATAGCCTCTCCAGGACTGAACATTGTTCTATAACAACCATAGCCTCTCCAGGACTGAACATTGTTCTATAACAACCATAGCCTCTCCAGGACTGAACATTGTTCTATAAAAACCATAGCCTCTCCAGGACTGAACATTGTTCTATAACAACCATAGCCTCTCCAGGACTGAACATTGTTCTATAAAAACCATAGCCTCTCCAGGACTGAACATTGTTCTATAACAACCATAGCCTCTCCAGGACTGAACATTGTTCTATAACAACCATAGCTTCTCCAGGACTGAACATTGTTCTATAACAACCATAGCCTCTCCAGGACTGAACATTGTTCTATAACAACCATAGCCTCTCCAGGACTGAACATTGTTCTATAAAAACCATAGCCTCTCCAGGACTGAACATTGTTCTATAACAACCATAGCCTCTCCAGGACTGAACATTGTTCTATGACAACCATAGCCTCTCCAGGACTGAACATTGTTCTATAACAACCATAGCCTCTCCAGGACTGAACATTGTTCTATGACAACCATAGCCTCTCCAGGACTGAACATTGTTCTATAACAACCATAGCCTCTCCAGGACTGAACATTGTTCTATGACAACCATAGCCTCTCCAGGACTGAACATTGTTCTATAACAACCATAGCCTCTCCAGGACTGAACATTGTTCTATGACAACCATAGCCTCTCCAGGACTGAACATTGTTCTATAACAACCATAGCCTCTCCAGGACTGAACATGGTTCTATAACAACCATAGCCTCTCCAGGACTGAACATTGTTCTATAACAACCATAGCCTCTCCAGGACTGAACATTGTTCTATAACAACCATAGCCTCTCCAGGACTGAACATTGTTCTATGACAACCATAGCCTCTCCAGGACTGAACATTGTTCTATAACAACCATAGCCTCTCCAGGACTGAACATTGTTCTATGACAACCATAGCCTCTCCAGGACTGAACATTGTTCTATAACAACCATAGCCTCTCCAGGACTGAACATTGTTCTATGACAACCATAGCCTCTCCAGGACTGAACATGGTTCTATAACAACCATAGCCTCTCCAGGACTGAACATTGTTCTATAACAACCATAGCCTCTCCAGGACTGAACATGGTTCTATAACAACCATAGCCTCTCCAGGACTGAACATTGTTCTATAACAACCATAGCCTCTCCAGGACTGAACATTGTTCTATAACAACCATAGCCTCTCCAGGACTGAACATTGTTCTATGACAACCATAGCCTCTCCAGGACTGAACATTGTTCTATAACAACCATAGCCTCTCCAGGACTGAACATTGTTCTATGACAACCATAGCCTCTCCAGGACTGAACATTGTTCTATAACAACCATAGCCTCTCCAGGACTGAACATTGTTCTATAACAACCATAGCCTCTCCAGGACTGAACATTGTTCTATGACAACCATAGCCTCTCCAGGACTGAACATTGTTCTATGACAACCATAGCCTCTCCAGGACTGAACATTGTTCTATAACAACCATAGCCTCTCCAGGACTGAACATTGTTCTATGACAACCATAGCCTCTCCAGGACTGAACATTGTTCTATGACAACCATAGCCTCTCCAGGACTGAACATTGTTCTATGACAACCATAGCCTCTCCAGGACTGAACATTGTTCTATGACAACCATAGCCTCTCCAGGACTGAACATTGTTCTATGACAACCATAGCCTCTCCAGGACTGAACATTGTTCTATGACAACCATAGCCTCTCCAGGACTGAACATTGTTCTATAACAACCATAGCCTCTCCAGGACTGGACATTGTTCTATGACAACCATAGCCTCTCCAGGACTGAACATTGTTCTATGACAACCATAGCCTCTCCAGGACTGAACATTGTTCTATGACAACCATAGCCTCTCCAGGACTGAACATTGTTCTATAACAACCATAGCCTCTCCAGGACTGAACATTGTTCTATGACAACCATAGCCTCTCCAGGACTGAACATTGTTCTATAAAAACCATAGCCTCTCCAGGACTGAACATTGTTCTATAACAACCATAGCCTCTCCAGGACTGAACATTGTTCTATAACAACCATAGCCTCTCCAGGACTGAACATTGTTCTATGACAACCATAGCTTCTCCAGGACTGAACATTGTTCTATGACAACCATAGCCTCTCCAGGACTGAACATTGTTCTATAACAACCATAGCCTCTCCAGGACTGAACATTGTTCTATGACAACCATAGCCTCTCCAGGACTGAACATTGTTCTATAACAACCATAGCTTCTCCAGGACTGAACATTGTTCTATGACAACCATAGCCTCTCCAGGACTGAACATTGTTCTATGACAACCATAGCCTCTCCAGGACTGAACATTGTTCTATGACAACCATAGCCTCTCCAGGACTGAACATTGTTCTATGACAACCATAGCCTCTCCAGGACTGAACATTGTTCTATAACAACCATAGTCTCTCCAGGCCTGAACATTGTTCTATGACAACCATAGCCTCTCCAGGACTGAACATTGTTCTATGACAACCATAGCCTCTCCAGGACTGAACATTGTTCTATAACAACCATAGCCTCTCCAGGACTGAACATTGTTCTATGACAACCATAGCCTCTCCAGGACTGAACATTGTTCTATGACAACCATAGCCTCTCCAGGACTGAACATTGTTCTATAACAACCATAGCCTCTCCAGGACTGAACATTGTTCTATGACAACCATAGCCTCTCCAGGACTGGACATTGTTCTATAACAACCATAGCCTCTCCAGGACTGAACATTGTTCTATGACAACCATAGCCTCTCCAGGACTGAACATTGTTCTATGACAACCATAGCCTCTCCAGGACTGAACATTGTTCTATGACAACCATAGCTTCTCCAGGACTGAACATTGTTCTATGACAACCATAGCCTCTCCAGGACTGAACATTGTTCTATAAAAACCATAGCCTCTCCAGGACTGAACATTGTTCTATAACAACCATAGCCTCTCCAGGACTGAACATTGTTCTATGACAACCATAGCCTCTCCAGGACTGAACATTGTTCTATAACAACCATAGCCTCTCCAGGACTGAACATTGTTCTATAAAAACCATAGCCTCTCCAGGACTGAACATTGTTCTATAACAACCATAGCCTCTCCAGGACTGAACATTGTTCTATAACAACCATAGCTTCTCCAGGACTGAACATTGTTCTATAACAACCATAGCCTCTCCAGGACTGAACATTGTTCTATAACAACCATAGCCTCCCCAGGACTGAACATTGTTCTATAAAAACCATAGCCTCTCCAGAACTGAACATTGTTCTATAACAACCATAGCCTCTCCAGGACTGAACATTGTTCTATGACAACCATAGCCTCTCCAGGACTGAACATTGTTCTATAACAACCATAGCCTCTCCAGGACTGAACATTGTTCTATGACAACCATAGCCTCTCCAGGACTGAACATTGTTCTATAACAACCATAGCCTCTCCAGGACTGAACATTGTTCTATGACAACCATAGCCTCTCCAGGACTGAACATTGTTCTATAACAACCATAGCCTCTCCAGGACTGAACATTGTTCTATGACAACCATAGCCTCTCCAGGACTGAACATTGTTCTATAACAACCATAGCCTCTCCAGGACTGAACGTGGTTCTATAACAACCATAGCCTCTCCAGGACTGAACATTGTTCTATAACAACCATAGCCTCTCCAGGACTGAACATTGTTCTATAACAACCATAGCCTCTCCAGGACTGAACATTGTTCTATGACAACCATAGCCTCTCCAGGACTGAACATTGTTCTATAACAACCATAGCCTCTCCAGGACTGAACATTGTTCTATGACAACCATAGCCTCTCCAGGACTGAACATTGTTCTATAACAACCATAGCCTCTCCAGGACTGAACATTGTTCTATGACAACCATAGCCTCTCCAGGACTGAACATGGTTCTATAACAACCATAGCCTCTCCAGGACTGAACATTGTTCTATAACAACCATAGCCTCTCCAGGACTGAACATGGTTCTATAACAACCATAGCCTCTCCAGGACTGAACATTGTTCTATAACAACCATAGCCTCTCCAGGACTGAACATTGTTCTATAACAACCATAGCCTCTCCAGGACTGAACATTGTTCTATGACAACCATAGCCTCTCCAGGACTGAACATTGTTCTATAACAACCATAGCCTCTCCAGGACTGAACATTGTTCTATGACAACCATAGCCTCTCCAGGACTGAACATTGTTCTATAACAACCATAGCCTCTCCAGGACTGAACATTGTTCTATAACAACCATAGCCTCTCCAGGACTGAACATTGTTCTATGACAACCATAGCCTCTCCAGGACTGAACATTGTTCTATGACAACCATAGCCTCTCCAGGACTGAACATTGTTCTATAACAACCATAGCCTCTCCAGGACTGAACATTGTTCTATGACAACCATAGCCTCTCCAGGACTGAACATTGTTCTATGACAACCATAGCCTCTCCAGGACTGAACATTGTTCTATGACAACCATAGCCTCTCCAGGACTGAACATTGTTCTATGACAACCATAGCCTCTCCAGGACTGAACATTGTTCTATGACAACCATAGCCTCTCCAGGACTGAACATTGTTCTATGACAACCATAGCCTCTCCAGGACTGAACATTGTTCTATAACAACCATAGCCTCTCCAGGACTGGACATTGTTCTATGACAACCATAGCCTCTCCAGGACTGAACATTGTTCTATGACAACCATAGCCTCTCCAGGACTGAACATTGTTCTATGACAACCATAGCCTCTCCAGGACTGAACATTGTTCTATAACAACCATAGCCTCTCCAGGACTGAACATTGTTCTATGACAACCATAGCCTCTCCAGGACTGAACATTGTTCTATGACAACCATAGCCTCTCCAGGACTGAACATTGTTCTATAACAACCATAGCCTCTCCAGGACTGAACATTGTTCTATAACAACCATAGCCTCTCCAGGACTGAACATTGTTCTATGACAACCATAGCTTCTCCAGGACTGAACATTGTTCTATGACAACCATAGCCTCTCCAGGACTGAACATTGTTCTATAACAACCATAGCCTCTCCAGGACTGAACATTGTTCTATAACAACCATAGCCTCTCCAGGACTGAACATTGTTCTATGACAACCATAGCCTCTCCAGGACTGAACATTGTTCTATAACAACCATAGCTTCTCCAGGACTGAACATTGTTCTATGACAACCATAGCCTCTCCAGGACTGAACATTGTTCTATGACAACCATAGCCTCTCCAGGACTGAACATTGTTCTATGACAACCATAGCCTCTCCAGGACTGAACATTGTTCTATGACAACCATAGCCTCTCCAGGACTGAACATTGTTCTATGACAACCATAGCTTCTCCAGGACTGAACATTGTTCTATGACAACCATAGCCTCTCCAGGACTGAACATTGTTCTATAAAAACCATAGCCTCTCCAGGACTGAACATTGTTCTATAACAACCATAGCCTCTCCAGGACTGAACATTGTTCTATGACAACCATAGCCTCTCCAGGACTGAACATTGTTCTATGACAACCATAGCTTCTCCAGGACTGAACATTGTTCTATGACAACCATAGCCTCTCCAGGACTGAACATTGTTCTATAAAAACCATAGCCTCTCCAGGACTGAACATTGTTCTATAACAACCATAGCCTCTCCAGGACTGAACATTGTTCTATGACAACCATAGCCTCTCCAGGACTGAACATTGTTCTATGACAACCATAGCCTCTCCAGGACTGAACATTGTTCTATGACAACCATAGCCTCTCCAGGACTGAACATTGTTCTATAACAACCATAGCCTCTCCAGGACTGAACATTGTTCTATAACAACCATAGCCTCTCCAGGACTGAACATTGTTCTATGACAACCATAGCTTCTCCAGGACTGAACATTGTTCTATGACAACCATAGCCTCTCCAGGACTGAACATTGTTCTATAACAACCATAGCCTCTCCAGGACTGAACATTGTTCTATAACAACCATAGCCTCTCCAGGACTGAACATTGTTCTATGACAACCATTGCCTCTCCAGGACTGAACATTGTTCTATAACAACCATAGCTTCTCCAGGACTGAACATTGTTCTATGACAACCATAGCCTCTCCAGGACTGAACATTGTTCTATGACAACCATAGCCTCTCCAGGACTGAACATTGTTCTATGACAACCATAGCCTCTCCAGGACTGAACATTGTTCTATGACAACCATAGCCTCTCCAGGACTGAACATTGTTCTATGACAACCATAGCTTCTCCAGGACTGAACATTGTTCTATGACAACCATAGCCTCTCCAGGACTGAACATTGTTCTATAAAAACCATAGCCTCTCCAGGACTGAACATTGTTCTATAACAACCATAGCCTCTCCAGGACTGAACATTGTTCTATGACAACCATAGCCTCTCCAGGACTGAACATTGTTCTATGACAACCATAGCTTCTCCAGGACTGAACATTGTTCTATGACAACCATAGCCTCTCCAGGACTGAACATTGTTCTATAAAAACCATAGCCTCTCCAGGACTGAACATTGTTCTATAACAACCATAGCCTCTCCAGGACTGAACATTGTTCTATGACAACCATAGCCTCTCCAGGACTGAACATTGTTCTATAAAAACCATAGCTTCTCCAGGACTGAACATTGTTCTATGACAACCATAGCCTCTCCAGGACTGAACATTGTTCTATGACAACCATAGCTTCTCCAGGACTGAACATTGTTCTATAAAAACCATAGCCTCTCCAGGACTGAACATTGTTCTATGACAACCATAGCCTCTCCAGGACTGAACATTGTTCTATGACAACCATAGCCTCTCCAGGACTGAACATGGTTCTATAACAACCATAGCCTCTCCAGGACTGAACATTGTTCTATGACAACCATAGCCTCTCCAGGACTGAACATTGTTCTATAACAACCATAGCCTCTCCAGGACTGAACATTGTTCTATAACAACCATAGCCTCTCCAGGACTGAACATTGTTCTATAACAACCATAGCCTCTCCAGGACTGAACATTGTTCTATGACAACCATAGCCTCTCCAGGACTGAACATTGTTCTATAACAACCATAGCCTCTCCAGGACTGAACATCATTTTGATTCAAAGCCCCAGTCTAAAGCTCTCTGCCAAGCCACAGTTTAGAAAACAATGATCAATTCCCAATTTAAATCATTAATCCCCATTACTTACAGTGACAGTGAATGGTGAGTCAATCTATGATACGTCCCAAAAGGCACCCATATTCCCTTTATAGTGCACTACTTTTGACCGGGTCCTAATGGCTATGTAGGGAATAGGGTGCCATTTGGGAAGTAAACTAAGTCTAAGTGAGGGATTACAGTAAATAAATAATCTGTTGTCTGAGCTAGCAGAGGTGTGTGTGTGTGTGTGTGTGTGTGTGTGTGTGTGTGTGTGTGTGTGTGTGTGTGTGTGTGTGTGTGTGTGTGTGTGTGTGTGTGTGTGTGTGTGTGTGTGTATGTGTGTGCCGCATAGTTTCATCCTCCTGTTACAACACTACCACCACGTCCCTGAAAAAAACAGACCTGTTGCTACTGTTGCTATGGTGACTGGGCCATTTGTGGTCTAGAGGAGCAGGGAGGAGAGGCACATTTGGTTAGTGGCAGGGGAGAGTAGTCGCTCTGTCGAGCTCTCATCCAACCCTGCTTCAGTACAATGTTACCGGGCTCTGTTTAGCTGAGTGAGGGTGTTTTCTCTGGGTTTAGCTGGTCTGGTCTGGTACTGGTAGCTTCACTGGTTCTCTGAATGTTAGTTGTATCTCTCTGGCAGGAGGAGTGAATGGCTCTGGGCTCAGCTAGTCTGGTCTGGTAGCCTCTCTCTGGCCAGTCTGTTGTTTGGTCAGTTGGAGGAGGAATTAGAGCATGGCTGGCTGTGCTGCTGCTGTTTCTCTGAAGTTACTGGACTGTTGGTTTCTCTCTGATGTCGGTCAGTCTGGGAGAGTCAGGCATTGCTTTCTGTGGCCACAGAGACAAATTCCAGAGCAAACAGCAGTCTGTGGGATCCAGTGGATGTTAGTTTTCTTCCTCATTTTGATTTGCTCTCTCACACATAGACATTGAGAAGGACATAACAAAGAGACCTGTCTTACAACCAAAGACGTACATGCGCGTGTCATCTTGTCAAGTATGTCTAGGATGTCCAAATGTGTGTGTGAGAGAGGCCTGTGTGAGAGAGGCCTGTGTGAGAGAGGCCTGTGTGAGAGAGGCCTGTGTGAGAGAGGCCTGTGCTTTAATGGATTATAGGTACTGTATGTAACAGGGTGAGGGATGAGCTCACATGTTACGCATCCTATAACTCCCACATGTACACACACACACACACACACGCACACACGCACACACGCACGCGCGCACACACACACACACACACACACACACACACACACACACACACACACACACACACACACACACACACACACAGACCCGTCTCACAGTCTCCTCCTCCCACAGTATTCAGTAACATACAGTCAGAACTCCTTTAGACCTCCTCCCACAGTATTCAGTAACATACAGTCAGAACTCCTTTAGACCTCCTCCCACAGTATTCAGTAACATACAGTCAGAACTCCTTTAGACTTCCTCCCACAGTATTCAGTAACATACAGTCAGAACCCCTTTAGACTTCCTCCCACAGTATTCAGTAACATACAGTCAGAACTCCTTTAGACTTCCTCCCACAGTATTCAGTAACATACAGTCAGAACTCCTTTAGACCTCCTCCCACAGTATTCAGTAACATACAGTCAGAACTCCTTTAGACTTCCTCCCACAGTATTCAGTAACATACAGTCAGAACCCCTTTAGACTTCCTCCCACAGTATTCAGTAACATACAGTCAGAACTCCTTTAGACTTCCTCCCACAGTATTCAGTAACATACAGTCAGACCCCTTTAGACTTCCTCCCACAGTATTCAGTAACATACAGTCAGAACTCCTTTAGACTTCCTCCCACAGTATTCAGTAACATACAGTCAGAACCCCTTTAGACTTCCTCCCACAGTATTCAGTAACATACAGTCAGAACTCCTTTAGACCTCCTCCCACAGTATTCAGTAACATACAGTCAGAACTCTTTTAGACTTCCTCCCACAGTATTCAGTAACATACAGTCAGAACTCCTTTAGACCTCCTCCCACAGTATTCAGTAACATACAGTCAGAACTCCTTTAGACTTCCTCCCTCAGTATTCAGTAACATACAGTCAGAACCCCTTTAGACTTCCTCCCACAGTATTCAGTAACATACAGTCAGAACTCCTTTAGACCTCCTCCCACAGTATTCAGTAACATACAGTCAGAACTCCTTTAGACTTCCTCCCACAGTATTCAGTAACATACAGTCAGAACTCCTTCAGACCTCCTCCCACAGTATTCAGTAACATACAGTCAGAACTCCTTTAGACCTCCTCCCACAGTATTCAGTAACATACAGTCAGAACTCCTTTAGACTTCCTCCCACAGTATTCAGTAACCTACAGTCAGAACTCCTTTAGACCTCCTCCCACAGTATTCAGTAACATACAGTCAGAACTCCTTTAGACCTCCTCCCACAGTATTCAGTAACCTACAGTCAGAACTCCTTTAGTCTTCCTTCCTGTCCCTCAGCTGTCTATGTCGCTCTAAAGACAGTGGTGACACTTCAGAGAGGAATCCACATCTCTTGGTCATGATGGTGAACGATGTCATACAGGACAGAACTGAGAAAGGAAGTGTCTCAATTAAAGGAGGAGCCAGAACAGGATGGGTCAGTTGACTCAGTAACCACAAGTTGGAGTCATTTCATCTGAATAGTACTGACTGGGTTAAATCCCTGATCTCTTACGATGGTTGCCCCTGTGGCATGTGTGACCCCTTTGAATCACCAAGCTATAAATCAGATCAAACAATGATTCCGTGGCCATCATCACATCATCACCAGCTCTTTAGAAATAGATACTTACTGTTGCCTAGGGTGGTCTAGCAGTCTAAGCTGCTGCCCCTGGAAGACATACTGTATACCACTCCAGCATTGGTTTGAATCTGTCCCACAACAATTTCAGCACCCTCTCCCTCTCGTCTCCTGTCACTCGTCTCCTCTACCACTCCTCTCCTCTACCAACTTGGTTGACCAAGTTGACCTTTGAACTCTGTGACCTCTGACGACCTCTCATTCTACAGAGAGACCAACAGTCTACATAGGATCTACTTTACAGTCCACACACACACACACACACACACACACACACACACACACACACACACACACACACACACACACACACACACACACACACACACACACACACACACACACACCTCAACTCTCCTGGACTGTAATAAGGAATGATCAGAACAGAGCACAACGGAACACACCCTGTATCGATCTGGAATGGAATAGGTCTCTCCCGGTCAGCATTGAAGGAAAGCCGTAGTGGAACGCCAGAAGGCATCCCAGTGATTCCAGAGCTGCTCAGTGTCACCTAGGATCTGTGATGACTGTCACTGGGTTCTCTGTTGTCAGCTTATCAGCCGTGTGGGTTTTAGTGTTGTTAACTTGCAGGCATATGTAGTGTTATGTTATAATAATATTATGCAACATAGAATGTATGACCTTTATTGATCGCCCTCCCTCCTCTCTCTCTATCTTCCTCTGGGTGACAGGTATTGCCAGGTCCACCAGTGGGAGACTGAGGAGGACAGACAGAGAAGGTTCTTCTTCCATCACCAGTCCCAGTAAGTCATACTGTTTCTATCTGAGGAATCCACCAGGCACACGCATTATTACTTACATACATCTGTTGGCCTCAACACAAGGACTTTGATTAATGCTACTGAGTTCATGTTGTGGGCTGAGCAAAATGCACAGCTGAATTGGTGAAGTGCGGGTTGACAAGGCACTGTATACTGCCCTTCACACTTTTCACTGGATTTAGTGAAAGTAACAAACTGTATTTCGTCAGCAAGCAGACTTTATCAGGGTTTCTGAGAAGTGAGCCACGAAACAGGTACTGTAGCACAGATGGACCGATATGTTACAGTAAGCAGGTAGGAATGAATCCCAAATATTCCCCTTGAGAGAGGAGAGAGAGATGATTAAGACAGACTCAGCGAGGGTGAGATGGAGAGAGAGATGATTAAGACAGACTCAGTGAGGGTGAGATGGAGAGAGAGATGATTAAGACAGACTCAGTGAGGGTGAGATGGAGAGAGAGATGATTAAGACAGACTCAGTGAGGGTGAGATGGAGAGAGAGATGATTAAGACAGACTCGGTGAGGGTGAGATGGAGAGAGAGATGATTAAGTCAGACTCAGTGAGGGTGAGATGGAGAGAGAGATGATTAAGACAGACTCAGTGAGGGTGAGATGGAGAGAGAGATGATTAAGACAGACTCAGTGAGGGTGAGATGGAGAGAGAGATGATTAAGACAGACTCAGTGAGGGTGAGATGGAGAGAGAGATGATTAAGACAGACTCAGTGAGGGTGAGATGGAGAGAGAGATGATTAAGACAGACTCAGTGAGGGTGAGATGGAGAGAGAGATGATTAAGACAGACTCAGTGAGGGTGAGATGGAGAGAGAGATGATTAAGACAGACTCAGTGAGGGTGAGATGGAGAGAGAGATGATTAAGACAGACTCAGTGAGGGTGAGATGGAGAGAGAGATGATTAAGACAGACTCGGTGAGGGTGAGATGGAGAGAGAGATGATTAAGACAGACTCAGTGAGGGTGAGATGGAGAGAGAGATGATTAAGACAGACTCAGTGAGGGTGAGATGGAGAGAGAGATGATTAAGACAGACTCAGTGAGGGTGAGATGGAGAGAGAGATGATTAAGACAGACTCAGTGAGGGTGAGATGGAGAGAGAGATGATTAAGACAGACTCGGTGAGGGTGAGATGGAGAGAGATTTAGATATTTGGTATTTTATTAGGATCCCCATTAGCTGTTGCAAAAGCAGCAGCTACTCTTCCTGGGGTCCACACAAAACATGAAACATGACATAATACAGAACATGAATAGAACAGAACTACACCAAAAAATGGTTTTGAAGCACGCATAGCCTACATATCAATACATACACAGAGGTGATGTTGCTTTATTTGTCTTTTGAAACCAGGTTTGCTGTTTATTTGAGTAATATGAGATGGAACAGAGTTCCATGCAATAATGGCTCTATACAGTAATGTACATTTTATTGAATTTATTCTGGATTTGGGGACTGTGAAAAGACCACTGGTGGCATTTCTGGTGGCGTAAGTGTGTGTGTCAGAGTTGTGTATAAATTGACTTTGCAAACAATTCTGGATTTTCAACACATTAATGTTTCTTTAAAAAATAAGTGATGCAGTCAGTCTTCAACTCTTAGCCAAGAGAGACTGGCATGTATAGTATTTATATCAGCCCTCTGATTACCATGAAGAGCAAGACATGCTGCTCTGTTCTGGTCCAGCTGCAGTTTAACTAGGTCTCTCCTTGCAGCACTTGACCACATGTCTGGACAATAATCAAGATAAGACAAAACTAGAGCCTGCAGGACTTTCTTTTTGGAGTGTGGTGTCAAAAAATCACAGCATCTCTTTATTACAGACAGACCTCTCCCCAGCTTTACAACCATTGAATCTATATGTTTTGATCATGACAGTTTACAATCTAAGGAAATGCCAAGTAATTTACTCTCCTCAACTTCTTCAACAGTCACACCATTCATTACCAGATTCAGCCGAGGTCTAGAACTTAGGGAATAATTTGTACTAAATACAGTGCTCTTAGTTTTAGAGATGTTCAGGACCAGTTTATTACTGGCCACCCATTCCAAAACAGACTGCAATACTTTGTTAAGAGTTTCAGTGACTTAATTAGCTGTGGTTGCTGATGAATCATCAGCATACATGGACACACATGCTTTGTTTAATGCCAGTGGCAGGTCATTGGTAAAAATAGAAAAGAGTAGAGGACCCAGAGAGCTGCCCTGCAGTACACCACACTTTACATGTTTGACATTAGAGAAACTTCCATTAAAGAAAACCCTTTGAGTTCTATTAGATCGATAGCTCTGAATCCACAATATCGCAGAGGTTGAAAAGACATAACGCTTTATCAACAACAGGTTATGGTCAGTAATATCGAAGGCTGCACTGAAATCTAACAGTATAGCTCCCACAATCTTCTTATTATCAATTTATTTAAACCAATCATCAGTCATTTGTGTCAGTGGAGTACATGTTGAGTGCCCCTCTCTATAAGTATGCTGAAAGTCTGTTGTTAGTTTGTTTACAGAGAAATAGCATTGTATTTGGTCAAACACCATTTTTTTCTAACAGTTTGCTAAGAGCTGGCAGAAACCTGATAGGTCTGCTGTTAGAACCATTAAAGGCCGCTTTACCACTCTTGGGTAGCTGAATGACTTTGTCTTCCCTCCAGGCCTGAAGACTTTACTCTAGGCTCAGATTAAAGATATGACAGATAGCTCAGTAGCTTTCCATCTAAGTTGTCAATGCCAAGAGGTTTGACATTATTGATCGATGACAATCATTTTTCCACCTCTCCCACACTAACTTTACAAAATTCAAACTTACTATGCTTTTCTTTCAGTATTGTTTTTTGTATGCATGTGTACGATGGCTCACTGTTTGTTGTTGGCATTTTCTGCCTAAGTTTGCCCACTTTGACAATGAAGTAACCATAAAAATATTTGGCAATATTAAATGCTTTTGTGATGAATAAGCCATCTGATTCAATGAATGATGGAGTTGAATTTGTCTTTCTGCCCATAATTTCATTTAAAGTTTCTTTATATCATTGATCCTGGCTTCATAATACAGTTTATTTTTCTTTTTGTTGTGTTTAGTCACATAATTTCTCGATTTGCAGTAAGTCAGCCAGTCAGATGTGCAGTAAGTCAGCCAGTCAGATGTGCAGTAAGTCAGCCAGTCAGATGTGCAGTAAGTCAGCCAGTCAGATGTGCAGTAAGTCAGCCAGTCAGATGTGCAGTAAGTCAGCCAGTCAGATGTGCAGTAAGTCAGCCAGTCAGATGTGCAGTAAGTCAGCCAGTCAGATGTGCAGTAAGTCAGCCAGTCAGATGTGCAGTAAGTCAGCCAGTCAGATGTGAAGTCAGACTTATTAGCCACTCCTTTAGCCTCATCTCTTTCAACCATACAGTTTTTCCTCATCAATCCATGGAACCTTAACAGTTCTAACAGTCAGTTTCTTAACAGGTGCATGTTTATCAATAACTAGAAGAAGCAATTTCATAAATGTATGAAGTGCAGCATCTGGATGCTCCTTATTAAAGACATCAGACCAACAAATATTTTTAACAACCACATAATAGTAACAGCTAAATCTGTTGTATGATCTCTTATATAATATTTTAGGCCCAGTTTTTGGAACTTTGGATTTCCTGGATATAGCCACTATATTGTGATCACTGCATCCAATGGGTACGGATACAGCTTTAGTACAAAGTTCTACAGTATTAGTTCAAATGTGATTGATACATGTGGATGATCTTGTTCCTGTAGTGTTTGTAAACACCCTGGTAGGTTGATTAATAACCTGAACCAGATTACAGGCACTGGTTACATTGAGAAGCTTCCTCTTGAGCGGACAGCTTGATGAAAACCAGTCACTATTCAGATTCCCAAGAAAGTAGACCTCTCGGTTTACATCACATACAATATCAAGCATTTCACACATACTATTTAGATACTGACTGTGAGCACTGGGTTTCAGTGGGAAAGATTGAAAGAGCATGGGTATGACAGTGAGATAGATTGAGATAATGATCGAAATGAGCACTCACTATTTACTACTACTACTGTGTGTGCATATGCGTGCGTAGGTGGGTGTTTGTGCGTGTGTTTGTGTATGTGTTCATGTGTGTGTGTGTTAATGTGTGTGTGTGTGCACGTGTGTGGGTAACTGCCAAGCGCTGGCATGAGGTTGCAGGCTGTGGCTGTGGCTCACCACTGAGGCCTCCTCCTCTCAGTGGGAAGAACAAACTGCTTCTGCAGCATCAGCAATTCAGAGGGCGGGGGGGGGGGGGGGGGGGGGGGGGGGGGTAGCGCCTGGAGCACCGAGTCGGGGAAAGGGACACACACACAGCCTGTGTATGAGCACATGTCCTTGCAGGATGTGCACTCAAGCCACAGGAATCTGACAGGCAATGAGGCAGCCAGATACTGTACTATGCAGGCTAACAGACAGGCTAGGATACACACACTGACAGACAGGGTTATAGGGATATACACAGGAATTTTTATTATTAGCAGTGTGTGTGTGTGTTTATGTGTGTGCGTGCTTGCGTGTGTTTGAGTTCTCAGGTGTGCGTGTGTGACAGGCAGACTGACAGACAGGCAGAGCTAACAGGTAGACAGGCAGACTGGGTTATGGGAGGTGCTTAGGGGTGTGAATGAAACCCATCCTGTCAGCAGACCCCCCTGATGCTGTCTCTGCAGGGCATGTGTGTCAGAGCAGGGGAGCAGGGTGGGGTGGGGGAGACTATGGAGGCTGGCAGGGGGTGTGTGCCCTGTGCCCGGATGTGAGGGAGGGGGCTGGGTGGGTTGAGATGTCCCACACAAAGCCTCTCCTGGTGGGGCGGAGTTATGAGCAGACAGGAGGTAGATGGGCCTTAGGAGGAGAGTGCTGTTTCACAGTAACCTTAAGAATACACACATGTGCAGGCACACACACACACACACACACACACACACACACACACACACACACACACACACACACACACAAGGATTCACATTCTTATTAACCCCTAACCTAACCCTAATTGTAACCCTAACCCTAAACCTAACCCCTAAGCCTAAAATAGCTTTTTCCTTGAGGGAAGCGGCAAAATGTCCTTGTTTAACCTTGTGAGGTCTTCTGGTCCCCACAAGGATAGTAAAACCAAAAACACACCAATGCACACACACACAGGACTGGTAGAAGTCTATCTGTAGTGTTTGAATAGTGTCTCTGACAGTGGCTGTATTGTCCATGGCCATGCCCTCTGGGTGATTGTCTTCAGTTAGTAGTCATGAGACTGATCTCTATAGGGGAGGAAGCAGTCACACTGTGTTACTAGCATTGCTCACTCCATTATGTTCACTGAGCCTGTGTCCCAAATGGCACCTTTTTACCTATGGACCCTGGTCAAAAGTAGGGCACTAGTACATAGGAAACAAGGTGCAATTTGGGACAGCCTGTGATCTAGATCATGTAGTTCAGTAACACATCAGCCATTCATTGTGAAGCTGCTAGTTGATCTGTGATTCAGATTACTATTGTGTTTTGATAGGCACTTAGACCCAAACTCTGGTCCACTGTCCTCTCCTGTTGCGCAATGCAATGCCCCCCACACACACACTCCTGGTTGCTTTAGGAAGGTGAGGGTTGCATTGTGCAACACTGCAGCCTGATATCTGCTTTTTTTAACGCCTGGGTGTGTTTGATCTCTCCCTCTCCCTCTCACACACACCCACACGCCAAATGACCCCCAGGCAAGTGTGAGGGACGTGCCAAAGGTTAGGGTTCACCTGTGTTTCTTGAACAAAGAGGTGGATGGATGTCAAGCACATTTTACAGAGAGAGAGAGAGAAAGAGAGGGAGGGAGGGAGGGAGGGAGGGAGGGAGGGAGGGAGGGAGAGACTTCCCCTGCTACTGTTTTATATAGTTTTTCCATTGTATAGTAGTGATACAGCATACTTAAGCAATAATGCCTGAGGGGGTGTGGTATATGGCCAATATAGCAAGGCCAAGAGCTGCTATTAAGTACAACGCAACACGGAGTGCCTGGATACAAACCTTAGCCGTGGTATATTGGCCATATACCACACCTGAGGTGCCTTATTGTTATTATGAACTGGTTACCAACTTAATTAGAGCAGTAAAAATAAATGTTTTGTCGTACCTGTGGTATATGGTATAATATACCACGGCTGTCAGCCAATCATCATTCAGGGCTCGAACCACCCAGTTTATAAAACCCAAATCCTATCTCTGCATAGATAGACATGCCAAGACTCTATGGTCTCTGTTGCTGTACAGACGGGTCTATCAGACAGTTGGTTATTGGGGCCATGGAGAGGAGAGGGTTATTTTAAACTAAATCTAAGGAGCTCACATCACATGGTCCTTCAGGGTTTCTGAGACAATGCTGCTACAGTCTTATGGCAAGGCAGAGAAAGAAGGAAAGAAAGAAAGAAACAGAGAAATAGAGTGAGAGAGAGAGATAGATAGAGAGAGAGAGTGAGACAGGGAGAGAGAAGAGGAGAGAGAGAGAGAGATAGAGAGAGTGAGACAGGGAGAGAGAAGAGGAGGGGGAATGGAGGGTGGGAATGAAAAGAAAGAATAACAAGAGCTCCATATGATCAGCACATGGGCATGCCGTAATTCTGAACGCATTCATTAGCAGAACAGACTGAAAAATCTAACAGGGGAGAGAAAAAGACAGAGAGAGAGAGGAAGAGAAAGAGGGAGAGAAAGAGACAGAGGGAGGGAGGGAGGGAGGGAGGGAGGGAGGGAGGGAGGGAGGGAGGGAGGGAGGGAGGGAAAGACTGGGGAGAGGAAAAGAGAGGAAGAGAGGGCGCAAGCGATCGAGCTAGCAAGGGGGGGAGAGAAAGGGGAAGTCCAGAAGGAGAGAGGAAGAAAGCAGACACTTCATGAGGCTGTGGAGGGAGTGATCTGGATATGGAGGGGGACAGATTCTCAGGTATGACACAGGAACTCAGCCAAACTGGACTCTCCTCCCAGGGGAATAGTACTTTTCAACTCTTCATTGAACTATCTGTTGAAACTCCCAGAGTCTGGGTCTTTTCCTCTCTGTATTTTCTGGTTTTAAAGCTTTAGCTTAGCTGCAGTTTGCAGATACAGCGTAGAGGGTTTTAGGACCTGTCCTTTGCCATGTGTCTGTCTGTCTCTTTGTCTTTCTCTCTGGCTGTCTGCTCAATGAGTTCCAGTAGCTAGGGTTTCGTGTGTGAGACTGACCGGCACAGAGTCATCTAATCTGGGTGACAGCCAGGACAGTGGGACAGAGCTGTGCAGCTCCTTGATTCTTTCTCTTTCTCTGGGTGACTTACTTACTCGGTTATCTATTGTTTCATTGAATTAGCTTGACAGGGACAGTGCACACGAATCAACATTTCAGTGTTCACAATGTAAATGTGTTAAAGCTAGCTATGAAGCTAATTTCCATCTGTAGGTCCGTAGTCCTCCTCTCATGTTCGTCTGTGGTGTAAAAACAGGAAAAGTGATGTTTGAACAGTACTACTTCTGTCCCCCGTGGCTCCGGTGGCGACCGACCGTCAGTGTGGGTAGAGATACTCTCTATTGGCAGGGGGATGGTTTTTCCACACTATTCTCACTTTGTTGTAGTTCCTGAAGTTGATGTGATTTTCCTCATAAAGTGCATCTGTCATCAGTGTCCATAGAGAACGCATTAGGCTTCAGTTTGTCTGTGAATGCGTGTGTATGTTAAAATCATCAGTGTCCATAGAGAACGCATTAGGCTTCAGTTTGTCTGTGAATGCGTGTGGATGTTAAAATCATCAGTGTCCATAGAGAACGCATTAGGCTTCAGTTTGTCTGTGAATGTGTGTGGATGTTAAAATCATCAGTGTCCATAGAGAACGCATTAGGCTTCAGTTTGTCTGTGAATGCGTGTGGATGTTAAAATCATCAGTGGAGAAACACCGTCCCTTAATGGTGCTTTTATGAGTGTTTGTGGAGTATTGTAAAAACTCTGTAAAAAAGTAGAAAACAGAGAATGGGGGGCAGACAACACAAGTGCCCTTCCTTGTCCTGTAGCACCTACTGTTTAAAGTCTGGGCCTGCGTCCCAAATGGCACCCTATTCCCTATATAGTGCCCTATGGGCCCTGGTCAAAAGTAGTGCACTATATAGGGAATACGGTGCCATTTGGGATGAAGCCTGGACCAGGGTGAGATCACCAACGAGGCCCCCGTTTCCAGGTGCTTCCTTCAGGGAGCTGTAATGGCTTCTGCAGGAGTGTGTGTGTGTTTGTGTGTGTTCATGCATGTATTGCGTGTGATCATGTGTATGTGTACACGATATCTGACCATCCACTGACTGGTCACACTGTGTTTTGACCGCACACATCAGGGATCACAACCATGCACCTTCAATCTCAAATAACTGTATACTCTGCTGAATGATAGTATCTTATCTAACCACTGTGTAAATGTACTTGTTGCCCGGCCTGAATACAGTGGAATATCACACACTTTAATGTTTGCTTCCTTTGTTTGTGGGAGTGATTTGTCATTTTTCTAGGAGAAAAACACATACTTAGTCTTAAACAGCTGATAACTGTCACTATAGCGGGGCGGCAGGGTAGCTTAGTGGTTAGAGCGTTGGACTAGTAACCGAAAGGTTGCAAGTTCTGCCCCTGAACAGGCAGTTAACTCACTGTTCCTAGGCCGTCATTGAAAGTAAGAATTTGTTCTTAACTGACTTGCCTAGTTAAATAAATAAAAATATGTAAAAACTTGAATTAAAAAAAGCTCTCCCTTAACCTCTCCCTTAACCTCTCCCTTAACCTCTCCCTTAACCTCTCCCAGTCGCTTCCCTCTCAATAGAGAGAAACAGGCTGCTATATCATCTTACTACAGTATCCATACAGAACACACAACAATATGAACTCTGTTGTTGCAGTGCATAATTCTTGGAATATGCTCTTTGGTTTGCTGCTTAAATATAACATTAATGCTGTTTGGGTTGGACTGGACGGTAGGTTAAAAAAATAAAAATAAATAGAGGGATGTACAGCTGATGCTGTATTCAGCATGATGATAACAACTGTTAACTGTCACTATAGAGGGACATGTACAGCAGATGCTGTATTCAGCATGATGATAACAACTGTTAACTGTCACTATAGAGGGACATGTACAGCTGATGCTGTATTCAGCATGATGATAACAACTGTTAACTGTCACTATAGAGGGACATGTACAGCAGATGCTGTATTCAGCATGATGATAACAACTGTTAACTGTCACTATAGAGGGACATGTACAGCTGATGCTGTATTCAGCATGATGATAACAACTGTTAACTGTCACTATAGAGGGACATGTACAGCAGATGCTGTATTCAGCATGATGATAACAACTGTTAACTGTCACTATAGAGGGACATGTACAGCAGATGCTGTATTCAGCATGATGATAACAACTGTTAACTGTCACTATAGAGGGACATGTACAGCAGATGCTGTATTCAGCATGATGATAACAACTGATAACTGTCACTATAGAGGGACATGTACAACAGATGCTGTATTCAGCATGATGATAACAACTGATGAACAGTTAATAACTGTGACACTCACACAGTGACCTGACTGAGACCTTTCTAAGACACACGACTAACATAGTGAAGCCATCCCCTAATCTCTACTGAACAGCCTCCAGCCTCCAGCCATCCCATAACCTCTACTGAACAACCTCCAGCCATCCCCTAACCTCTACTGAACAGCCTCCAGCCATCCCCTAACCTCTAGTGAATAGCTCCCAGCCATCCCCTAACCTCTACTGAACAACCTCCAGCCATCCCCTAACCTCTACTGAACAGCCTCCAGCCATCCCCTAACCTCTAGTGAATAGCTCCCAGCCATCCCCTAACCTCTACTGAACAGCCTCCAGCCATCCCATAACCTCTAGTGAACAGCCTCCAGCCATCCCCTAACCACTACTGAACAGCCTCCAACCATCCCCTAACCTCTAGTGAATAGCTCCCAGCCATCCCTTAACCTTGGGGCGGCAGGTAGCCTAGAGGTTAGAGTGTTGGGCCAGTAACTGAAAGGTAGAGATCTAGATCAAATCCCCAAGGTGACGAGGTAAAAATGTGTTGTTCTTCCCCTGAACAAGGCAGTTAACACACTGTTCCTAGGCTGTCATTGTAAATAAGAATGTGTTCTTAACTGACTTTCCTAGTTAAATAAATAAAAATATGTAAAAACTTGAATTAAAAAAAGCTCTCCCTTAACCTCTCCCTTAACCTCTCCCTTAACCTCTCCCTTAACCTCTCCCAGTCGCTTCCCTCTCAATAGAGAGAAACAGGCTGCTATATCATCTTACTACAGTATCCATACAGAACACACAACAATATGAACTCTGTTGTTGCAGTGCATAATTCTTGGAATATGCTCTTTGGTTTGCTGCTTAAATATAACATTAATGCTGTTTGGGTTGGACTGGACGGTATCCAAAAGTGGATCACCACAAGGTGGTGATGTTGAGTTTCAGGCACTCTCCTCTGTGGAGGAACTGTGGTAAAACTGTTGTTTTCCATTACACTGGCTTTGGCCCATTTCTTTCAATGATGATGGATCGTGTGTAATAAGAGAAGCTCAGAGCGGTAGTAGGGGCAACTCTGGGGTCTGTGGTGTTTTTAAAGGGGACAGACTGACACACTGGTCTGTAGCTGAGTATCTGTCTATTCTACAGTATCTCTGCCTAGGCAGATTTCGGCTTGTGTTATTGGATGAAACTGGTCAGAGATACTTCCTTGTACTCTGTGTCTGGTGTTTTGCCTGGGTTACCATGGAGACATGGCTGTGTAGCTGCTGTGAAGCTGATTGGGGTTTGTGATTATAATGCTAGTTTGTTAACATGATAAAGATAGTACTATTGAAGAGAGAGAGAGATGGAGGATGACGAAAGGAGGAGATACAGAAAGAAAGAAAGAAAGAAAGAAAGAAAGAAAGAAAGAAAGAAAGAAAGAAAGAAAGAAAGAAGAAAGAAAGAAAGAAAGAAAGAAAGGAAGACAGAAAGAAAGAAAAATAAAGATCTATTCCTGATGGAGGACAGCTGCTCTGTCTATTTATTGAGTCATTCCATCCCCATGTGTGAGGGGGCTAACTAGACACACACACACGCAGACACACACACACACACACACACACACACACACACACACACACACACACACACACACACACACACACACCATAATACCATGCACCCAGTACCCACTACCAAGGCTTTGTGTGACTGTACACTGTATGAGGGCACCTCTTTCCAACAGGTGTTTGTGATTAAAGTTTCCTTTGTAAGCCCTAACCTCTTGCTATGCATTTGCTTAAGGACAGCTGTGACCACAGCTGCTTGTATGTATATGTGTGTGTGTGTGCTTGCGTGCCTGTTTGTGTGAGTGAATGTTCCATGTTAAACCCACAGGGAGTGGCTGGCTGAGTCAGGTCCTGCACATTCTATAGTGCCCAATTGGCCTATTTTACTCTGTATTCCACACACTCACACACATAAGCTCAATAATCAAAGTTCCTATTCTGTACTGTAGGGAGTAGACTGGTCTGGTTCTATTCTGTAATTGTAGGGAGTAGACTGGTCTGGTTCTATTCTGTACTGTAGGGAGTAGACTGGTCTGGTTCTATTCTGTACTGTATGGAGTAGACTGGTCTGGTTCTATTCTGTACTGTAGGGAGTAGACTGGTCTGATTCTATTCTGTACTGTAGGGAGTAGACTGGTCTGGTTCTATTCTGTACTGTAGGGAGTAGACTGGTCTGGTTCTATTCTGTACTGTAGGGAGTAGACTGGTCTGGTTCTATTCTGTACTGTAGGGAGTAGACTGGTCTGGTTCTATTCTGTACTGTAGGGAGTAGACTGGTCTGGTTCTATTCTGTACTGTAGGGAGTAGACTGGTCTGGTTCTATTCTGTACTGTAGGGAGTAGACTGGTCTGATTCTATTCTGTACTGTAGGGAGTAGACTGGTCTGGTTCTATTCTGTACTGTAGGGAGTAGACTGGTCTGGTTCTGTTTCTAAAAGCTGCTGATGCCATTAGTCATAGTAATGCTGGGCTGCGACTCACAAGCTCACTACAGGATGAACTCTCACCCCTATTCTTTTCCTATCAAAACCATGTTTGGGATTTCCTCTCTCTCTTTTATGTATATATATCTCTCTCTCTCTTTCAATTAAATTCAAATGGCTTTATTGGCATGGGAACCATGTGTTTACATTGTGGTAGAGAACTGGCACACCTATGTCTTCCTCTTCCTCTTCCTCCCCTCCGTTCTCCCTCCCCCTCTCTGCAGCAGCAGCCTCAGACAGGTACTGTAGACCTGATTAATATGGGTTGTCATGTAAACAGAGCTCTGTAGCATCACGGTAACCAACGAGTGGAGTCCAGAGTACATACACAGCGTTGTGTGTGAGGTGTGATCAGAAAGAGAGAGAGACGGAGAGAGAGAGAAAGAGAGACTGAGAGCGAGACAGAGAGAGAGAAAAACATTTATGTTTATGTTTATTTTCCCTTTCGTACTTTAACTATTTGCACATCATTACAACACTGTATATATATATACAGTGCTTTGCGAAAGTATTCGGCCCCCTTGAACTTTGCGACCTTTTGCCACATTTCAGGCTTCAAACATAAAGATATAAAACTGTATTTTTTTGTGAAGAATCAACAACAAGTGGGACACAATCATGAAGTGGAACGACATTTATTGGATATTTCAAACTTTTTTAACAAATCAAAAACTGAAAAATTGGGCGTACAAAATTATTCAGCCCCCTTAAGTTAATACTTTGTAGCGCCACCTTTTGCTGCGATTACAGCTGTAAGTCGCTTGGGGTATGTCTCTATCAGTTTTGCACATCGAGAGACTGAAATTTTTTCCCATTCCTCCTTGCAAAACAGCTCAAGCTCAGTGAGGTTGGATGGAGAGCATTTGTGAACAGCAGTTTTCAGTTCTTTCCACAAATTCACAGCGTTGTATATATAATAATTTTGCACGCCCAATTTTTCAGTTTTTGATTTGTTTAAAAAGTTTGAAATATCCAATAAATGTCGTTCCACTTCATGATTGAGTCCCACTTGTTGTTGATTCTTCACAAAAAAATACAGTTTTATATCTTTATGTTTGAAGCCTGAAATGTGGCAAAAGGTCGCAAAGTTCAAGGGGGCCGAATACTTTCGCAAGGCACTGTATATACATAATATGACATTTGAAATGTCTTTATACTTTTGTAAGTGTAATGTTTACTGTACATTTGTTATTGTTTATTTAACTTTTTGTTTATCTATTTCACTTGCTTTGGCAATGTAAACATACGTTTCCCATGCCAATAGAGAGAGAGAGAGAGAGAGAGAGAGAGAGAGAGAGAGAGAGAGAGAGAGAGAGAGAGAGAGTAGAAACCTAGTATGGCTTGACGTTTGTTACTGTTCTAAACATTTCCTATAGACAGACACGTGTCCCAGATTCTTGAGGCTGTCTATAACATTATAACATTCACACCAACTGGCAATCTATAAAACTCTACAGTACAGAGTAAAACACAACATGTGCATTCAGAAAGTATTCAGACCCCTTGACTTTTCACACATTTTGTTATGTTACAACCTTATTCTAAAATGGATTAAATCGTTTTTTCCCCCATAATGACAAAGCAAAAACAGTTTTTTAGACATTTTTGCCTCGATCCTGACTAGTCTCACAGTCCCCGCCGCTGAAAAACATCCACACAGCAAGATGCTTCCACCACCATGCTTCACTGTAGGGATGGTGCCAGGTTTCCTCCAGATGTGATGCTTGGCAGGCCAAATAGTTCGATCTTGGTTTCATCAGCCAGAGAATGTTGTTTCTAATGGTCTGAGAGTCCTTTAGGTGCTTTTGGCAAACTCCAAGCAGGCTGTCATGTGCCTTATACTGAGGAGTGGCTTCCGTCTGGCCACTCTACCAAAAAGACATGATTGGTGGAGTGCTGCAGAGAAGGTTGTCCCATCTCCACAGAGGAACTATGGAGCTCTGTCAGAGTGACCATCAGGTTCTTGGTCACCTTCCTGACGAATGCCCTTCTCCCTCGATTGCTCAGTTTGTCTGGGCGGACAGCTCTAGGAAGAGTCTTGGTGGTTCCAAACTTCTTCCATTTAAGAATGATGGAGCCCACTGTGTTCTTGGGGACCTTCAAAGCTGCAGAAATGTTTTATCTTGGTTTTTGCTCTGACATGCACTTTCAACTGGGAACTTATAAAGACAAGTGTGTGCCTTTCCAAATGTCCAATCAATTGAATTTACCACAGGTGGACTCCAATCAAGATGTTAAAACATCTCAAGGACTATCAAATGAAACAGGATACACCTGAGCTCAATTTCGAGTCTTATAGCAAAGGGTCTGAATACTTGTTTAAATAAGATATTTCTGTTTTTTTTTCTAAAAACCTGTTTTCTCTTTGTCATTATGGGGTATTGTGATGTCATTATGGGGTATTGTGATGTCATTATGGGGTATTGTGATGTCATTATGGGGTATTGTGATGTCATTATGGGGTATTGTGATGTCATTATGGGGTATTGTGTGTAGATTGATGAGGAACATGTTTTATTTGATACATTTTTGAATAAGGCTGTAACATAACAACATGTGGAAAAAGTGAAAGGTGTCTGAATACCTTTTGAATGCACTGTACAGTACACTCCCATTGACCATTTTTTAAGCCTCGTGATCAATGTGGTATTTGACTAATATTTTCTGTTCTAGGATCAGCTCACTGTACTTTCAATGTGTCACCAAACATCAGGGACACGTTGAAGCAAAACTGACTTCAGATCAGTACGACATCGCCTCACCCTTTGGAATAGAGTGAGGGTTGGGGTGGTCAGGTCAGTGGGTTAGAGGGAGGGTTGGGATGGTCAGGTCAGGTCAGTAGGTTAGATGGAGGGTTGGGGAGGGTCAGGTCAGTAGGTTAGAGGGAGGGTTGGGATGGTCAGGTCAGTGGGTTAGAAGGAGGGTTGGGATGGTCAGGTCAGTAGGTTAGAGGGAGGGTTGGGATGGTCAGGTCAGTAGGTTAGAGGGAGGGGTGGGATGGTCAGGTCAGGTCAGTGGGTTAGAGGGAGGGTTGGGATGGTCAGGTCAGTAGGTTAGAGGGAGGGTTGGGATGGTCAGGTCAGTAGGTTAGAGGGAGGGTTGGGATGGTCAGGTCAGTGGGTTAGAGGGAGGGTTGGGATGGTCAGGTCAGTGGGTTAGAGGGAGGGTTGGGATGGTCAGGTCAGTGGGTTAGAGGGAGGGATGGGATGGTCAGGTCAGGTCAGGTCAGTGGGAGGGTTGGGATGGTCAGGTCAGTGGGTTAGAGGGAGGGATGGGATGGTCAGGTCAGTAGGTTAGAGGGAAGGTTGGGATGGTCAGGTCAGTAGGTTAGAGGGAATGTTGGGATGGTCAGGTCAGTGGGTTAGAGGGAGGGTTGGGATGGTCAGGTCAGTAGGTTAGAGGGAAGGTTGGGGTGGTATGATCAGGTCAGGTCAGTAGGTTAGAGGGAGGGTTGGGGTGGGATGGTCAGGTCAGTAGGTTAGAGGGAGGGTTGGGATGGTCAGGTCAGTGGGTTAGAGGGAGAGTTGGGATGGTCAGGTCAGTGGGTTAGAGGGAGGGTTGGGATGGTCAGGTCAGTAGGTTAGAGGGAGGGTTGGGATGGTCAGGTCAGGTCAGTGGGTTAGAGGGAGGGTTGGGATGGTCTGATCAGTAGGTTAGAGGGAGGGTTGGGATGGTCAGGTCAGTAGGTTAGAGGGAGGGTTGGGATGGTCAGGTCAGGTCAGTAGATTAGATGGAGGGTTGGGATGGTCAGGTCAGTAGGTTAGAGGGAGGGTTGGGATGGTCAGGTCAGTAGGTTAGAGGGAGGGTTGGGATGGTCAGGTCAGTAGGTTAGAGGGAGGGTTGGGATGGTCAGGTCAGTGGGTTAGAGGGAGGGTTGGGATGGTCAGGTCAGTAGGTTAGAGGGAGGGTTGGGATGGTCAGGTCAGTGGGTTAGAGGGAGGGTTGGGGTGGGATGGTCAGTGGGTTAGAGGGAGGGTTGGGATGGTCAGGTCAGTAGGTTAGAGGGAGGGTTGGGATGGTCAGGTCAGTAGGTTAGAGGGAGGGTTGGGATGGGATGGTCAGGTCAGTGGGTTAGAGGGAGGGTTGGGGTGGTCAGGTCAGTAGGTTAGAGGGAGGGTTGGGATGGTCAGGTCAGTAGGTTAGAGGGAGGGTTAGGATGGTCAGGTCAGTGGGTTAGAGGGAGGGTTGGGGTGGGATGGTCAAGCCATGGTCAGTACCCACTGGCACATAGAGCCACCTGAGATGGTAATGTAACCCAGGGGTACAATGAGAAGGTTAATAGACCTCAGCTGTATCTGTGCTGGCCCTTAATGACCCGAGGGACCAGTGCCCTCCTGTGTGACATAGTTGGTGGTGTATGGTACTTGCAAGGCCAAGGGTTGTGGGTTTGATTCCCGTGGGGGACCACCAATATGAAACATGTATGCATGACTGTAAGAGGATGGAAGTGTCTGCTAAATGGTGTATGGTACTGTCATGACCTGTACAGGACACATAACCACACCAAAGGATGTCTCCTTTAAATCCCATATGGGATTGTATGTGTGTGGTTATGTTTGGCAGCACAACAACCTTGATAGATATGTGATCCATATCATCCTGTTGGTAAAGACAGCCCTCTCTGTCAACTGCTGCCTAAAGGGGATGGGGACAGGAGTGGGTATGTTCCAGCCCCATGGTGGGCTTGGAGCTTGTGTTTGTTGTGTTTGGAGTTGTGGTGTGTGTGTGTGCCAGGGAATGTGAGACATGTGGCAGAAGAGTAGGTGTGGAGGAGGGTGTGTCACAGCCAGAAGGTCTGCAGAGCGATTCTCCACATGTCTCCATGGTTATCTAGTTACACATCTCACTATTGGGCCACAACTTCTGTCACTGTTGGTGCAACAGCCCTAGTTTTATAGATAGAACACTGACATCTGGTGGATGAAGTGTCTCATTACTGATAGAGCTCTGTGTGTGTGTGTGTGTGTGTGTGTGTGTGTGTGTGTGTGTGTGTGTGTGTGTGTGTGTGTGTGTGTGTGTGTGTGTGTGTGTGTGTGTGTGTGTGTGTGTGTGTGTGTGTGTGTGTGTGTGTGTGTGTGTGTGTGTGTGTGTGTGTGTGTGTGTGTGTGTGTGTGTGTGTGTGTGTGTGTGTGTAGGAGGAATGCTGCTGTTGTAACTTTGAGCCAGTTTGAGCCATTAACTACAGTGTTTATTGGTGTTGACAGGTTTCCACTGAGAACACAACACACTCAGAGATGATCAGCTATACTCCTATTCTGAAATACAGCTTAGTCTCACTGCTGGACAAGATTGTCCTTGTTAAATTCAACTTCATCTCTTTTCACTGGAAACAGGTTGTACATATAGAAAGAGGTTTTTGAATGCTGAGGTCGTACTCACTCAGGATGTTACTAATCCAGAACAATGCATGCAACAGGAAGTAACTGACATATTCATTAGGATAGGATGAACTTTAGTGTCCCGAGGAGGAAATTGTCTCAGACACACGGTACTGCTGTATAGAAAATAGACACTGGTCATGACTTACCCAACATAATACGTACATTGCCCCCCTGTCATAAACATTGTACACTTCTCATACGGCCACATACATAATACATGTTCCACATTCTGTCATTAGCGTACTAAGGTACATTTTTGCAATATGTGTTATGTGTTATATTATAATTAGGTTTATTGAAATGTTTTTTTTTAGTTTTTTTTTTTAAATAGCCTGAATGTAAAGTTTTAGCTTCTATCTTCTAACATCTATAGTAGTTGATCATTCTTTCTTTGACTCTTTGCCACAAGCGACACACACACACTAACTAAGTACCCTGGCATCATACTTGATTCCAACCTCTCTTTTAAAAAGCATTTGAAAAAGGTCATTCAGATAACCAAATTCAACCTAGCTAATTTCCGATTTATACGAAATTGTTTAACTACAGAGGTAGCAAAACTGTACTTCAAATCTATGATACTCCCCCACTTAACATACTGCTTGACTAGTTGGACCCAAGCTTGCTGTACAACATTAAAACCTATTCAGTCTGTCTACAAACAGGCTCTCAAAGTGCTTGATAGGAAGCCCAATAGTCATCCTCTGTTACATCCTCAGAAAGCATGAGCTCCTGAGTTGGGAGCTTGTGCAATACACCGACACGTCTTGTATTCAAGATCCTAAATGGCCTGGCTCCCCCTCCACTCAGTATTTTTGTTAAACAGAAAACCCAAACAAATGGCAGCAGATCCACAAGGTCTGCCATGAGAGGTGACTGTATAGTTCCCTTAAGGAAAAGCACCTTTAGTAAATCCGCTTTCTCTGTGAGAGCTTCCCATGTCTGGAATACACTGCCATCAGACACACATAACTGCACCACCTACCACACTTTCACAAAATGTATGAATACATGGCTAAACGGTCAATCAGATTTGTGATCATAATCCCTAGCTGTGTATTTCTGCTTTCCATGTTGTCTGTTGTCTATAGCTTGTGAGGTGTGGAAACACTTTGTTGCTTTTATGAATTTTGTCTTGCTGGTTTTTGTTCTATGTTGCTCTGTCTGTATGCTATGTCTTGCTTGTCCTATGTTGCTCTGTCTGTATGCTGTGTCTTGCTTGTCCTATGTTGCTCTGTCTGTATGCTGTGTCTTGCTTGTCCTATGTTGCTCTGTCTGTATGCTATGTCTTGCTTGTCCTATGTTTCTCTGTCTGCATGCTATGTCTTGCTTGTCCTATGTTGCTCTGTCTGTATGCTATGTCTTGCTTGTCCTATGTTGCCCTGTCTGTATGATATGTCTTGCTTGTCCTATGTTGCTCTGTCTGCATGCTATGTCTTGCTTGTCCTACGTTGCTCTGTCTGTATGCTACATCTTGCTTGTCCTATGTTTCTCTGTCTGCATGCTATGTCTTGCTTGTCCTATGTTGCTCTGTCTGTATGCTATGTCTTGCTTGTCCTATGTTGCTCTGTCTGTATGATATGTCTTGCTTGTCCTATGTTGCTCTGTCTGCATGCTATGTCTTGCTTGTCCTACGTTGCTCTGTCTGTATGCTACATCTTGCTTGTCCTATGTTGCTCGGCGTGTGCTCACTGCTCAATGATTGTTTATATTGTAATTGTTTTTAATAACCTGCCCAGGGACTGCGGTTGAAAATGAGCCGTCTGGCTAAAACCGCCACTTTTACTGAAACGTTATTAATGTGCACTGTCCCTGTAAAAATAAACTCAAACTCAAACACACTCCCACTCCGACAGAGAGGATGTACCTTCACACACACTAACACACTCCCACTCTGACAGAGAGGATGTACCTTCACACACACTAACACACTCCCACTCCGACAGAGAGGATGTACCTTCACACACACTAACACACTCCCACTCTGACAGAGAGGATGTACCTTCACACACACTAACACACTCCCACTCTGACAGAGAGGATGTACCCTCATACACACTCCCACTCTGACAGAGAGGATGTACCCTCACACACACTAACACACTCCCACTCTGACAGAGAGGATGTACCCTCACACACACTAACACACTCCCACTCTGACAGAGAGGATGTACCCTCACACACACTCCCACTCTGACAGAGAGGATGTACCTTCACACACACTAACACACTCCCACTCCGACAGAGAGGATGTACCCTCACACACACTAACACACTCCCACTCTGACAGAGAGGATGTACCTTCACACACACTAACACACTCCCACTCCGACAGAGAGGATGTACCTTCACACACACTAACACACTCCCACTCTGACAGAGAGGATGTACCCTTATACACACTAACACACTCCCACTCTGACAGAGAGGATGTACCTTCACACACACTAACACACTCCCACTCTGACAGAGAGGATGTACCATCACACACACTAACACACTCCCACTCCGACAGAGAGGATGTACCCTCACACACACTAACACACTCCCACTCCGACAGAGAGGATGTACCCTCACACACACTAACACACTCCCGCTCTGACAGAGAGGATGTACCCTCATACACACTAACACACTCCCGCTCTGACAGAGAGGATGTACCCTTGCTTCCTCATCTCTGTACCACACACATACAATTACAATAATATGTAAGGTCCCTCAGTTGAGCAGTGAATTTCAAACACAGATTAATCACTACTCTGGATGGATCCAACTTAGAATATGTGGATAACTACAAAAACCTAGGTGTCTGGTTAGACTGTAAACTCTCCTTCCAGACTCACATCAAGCATCTCCAATTCAAAATTAAATCTAGAATCTGCTTCCTATTTCACAACAAAGCATCCTTCACTCATGCTGCCAAACATACCCTCGTAAAACTGACCATCCTACCGATCCTCGACTTCGGTGATGTCATCTATAAAATAGCCTTCAACACTCTACTCAACATATTGGATGCAGTCTATCACAGTGCCATCCGTTTTGTCACCAAAGCCCCATATATACTACCCACCATTGCGACCTGTATGCTCTCGTTGGCTGGCCCTCGCTTCATACTCGTCGCCAAACCCACTGGCTACAGGTCATCTACAAGTCTCTGCTAGGTAAAGCCCCGCCTTATCTCAGCTCACTGGTCACCATAGCAGCACCCACTCGTAGCACTCGCTCCAGCAGGTATATCTCACTGGTCACCCCCAAAGCCAATTCCTACTTTGGCCGCCTTTCCTTCCATTTCTCTGCTGCCAATGACTGGAATGAACTGCAAAAATCACTGAAGCTGGAGACTCATATCTCCCTCAATAGCTTTAAGAAGCACCTGTCAAAGCAGCTCACAGATCACTGCACCTGTATATAGCCCATCTTTAAACAGCCCATCCAACTACCTCATCCCCATACTGTATTTATTTATTTATCTTGCTCCTTTCCACCCCAGGATCTCTACTTGCACATTCATCTTCTGCACATCTACCATTCCAGTGTTTAATTGCTATATTGTAATTACTTCGCCACAATGGACTATTTATTGCCTTTAACTCCCTTATCTTACCTCATTTGCACTCACTGTATATATACTTTATGTTTTATTTTTTCTACTGTATTATTGACTTGTTTATTCCATGTGTAACTCTGTGTTGTTGTATGTGTCGAACTGCTATGCTTCATCTTGGCCAGGTCACAGTTGTAAATGAGAACTTGTTCTCAACTAGCCTACCTGGTTAAATAAAGGTTAAATCTTTTTATTTTTTATTTAAGGTTTTCCAATGCATTGCAAAGAAGGGCACCTATTGACAGAGGGGTAAAAAAAAGCAGCCATTGAATATCCCTTTGAGCATGGGGAAGTTATTAATTACACTCTGGATGGTATATCAATACAGTCAGTCACTACAAAGATACGGGCGTTCTCAGTTGCTGGAGAAGAAGGAAACCGCTCAGGGATTTCATCATGAAGCAAATGGTGACTGTAAAACAGTTTTACAGTTTAATGGCTGTGATAAGAGAAAACTGAGGATGGATCAACAACATTGTAGTTACTCCACAATACGAACATAAATGACAGAGTGAAAAGAAAGAAGCCTGTACAGAATAAAAATATTCCAAAATATACATATACAAAAAGTAACACTGATAAAAATGTGGCAAATCAAATAACTTTTTGTCCTGAATACAATGTTTTATGTTTGGTGCAAATCCAATACAACACATTACTGAGTACCACTCTCCATATTTTCATGCATAGTGGTGGCTGCATCATGTTATGGGTATGCTATGGGGAGTTTTTCAGTATAAAAAAAGACATGTAATAGAACTAAGCACAGGCAAAATCCTAGAGGAAAACTTGGTTCAGTCTGCTTTCCACCAGACACTGGGACATTAATGTACCTTTCAGCAGGACAATAACCTAAAACACAAGGTCAAATCTACACTGGAGTTGCTTACCAAGACAGGGAATGAGTGGCCGAGTTGCACTTTGACTTAAATCTGTTTGATAATATATGGCAAGACCTGAAAACGGTTGTCTAACAATGATCAACAACCAATTTGACAGAGCTTGAAGAATTGTATAAAGAATAATGGGCAAATGTTGCACAATGCAGGTGTAGAATAAGTGATAATGCCGGAGAAGCCGGTGTTTGGAGGATATATCGGCACGGGTGTTGTTAGGCCCAAGACGAAGTCGAGGGTTGGCAAACCGTGCCAATATCTCCTCCAAACTCCGGCTTCTAGGGCATTATCACTTTTACACAACGGGTTACCAACATATTCAAATAATGATTGACATATTTTAATACAAAAATGTATTTTGATGAATTTATTCATACTATTTCATCGTTCCACAGGATATAGTCCCAAAACAAATCTAGGGTTGCTACCCAAGCTGGTCGTTCGTTCTATTGGTTTGGTTGCCAGAGACGCGACCTAGTCGTTCAGTCTTTTGGTTCTGTATTTATGGACACGACCTAGTCGTTCAGTCTTTTGGTTCTGTATTTATGGACACGACCCAGTCGTTCAGTCTTTTGGTTCTGTATTTATGGACACGACCCAGTCTTTCAGTCTTTTGGTTCTGTATTTATGGACACGACCCAGTCTTTCAGTCTTTTGGTTCTGTATTTATGGACACGACCCAGTCGTTCAGTCTTTTGGTTCTGTATTTATGGACACGACCCAGTCGTTCAGTCTTTTGGTTCTGTATTTATGGACACGACCCAGTCGTTCAGTCTTTTGGTTCTGTATTTATGGACACGACCCAGTCGTTCAGTCTTTTGGTTCTGTATTTATGGACACGACCCAGTCGTTCAGTCTTTTGGTTCTGTATTTATGTACACGACAAAGTCGTTCAGTCTTTTGGTTCTGTATTTGTGGACACGACCCAGTCTTTCAGTCTTTTGGTTCTGTATTTATGGACACGACCCAGTCGTTCAGTCTTTTGGTTCTGTATTTATGGACACGACCCAGTTGTTCTGTCTTTTGGTTCTGTATTTATGGACACGACAAAGTCGTTCAGTCTTTTGGTTCTGTATTTATGGACACAACCCAGTCGTTCAGTCTTTTGGTTCTGTTTTTATGGACACGACCCAGTCGTTCTGTCTTTTGGTTCTGTATTTATGGACACGACCCAGTCGTTCAGTCTTTTGGTTCTGTATTTATGGACACGACCCAGTCGTTCAGTCTTTTGGTTCTGTATTTATGGACACGACCCAGTCGTTCAGTCTTTTGGTTCTGTATTTATGGACACAACCCAGTCGTTCAGTCTTTTGGTTCTGTATTTATGGACACGACCCAGTCGTTCAGTCTTTTGGTTCTGTATTTATGGACACGACCCAGTCGTTCAGTCTTTTGGTTCTGTATTTATGGACACAACCCAGTCTTTCAGTCTTTTGGTTCTGTATTTATGGACACGACCCAGTCGTTCAGTCTTTTGGTTCTGTATTTGTGGACACGACTCAGTCGTTCAGTCTTTTGGTTCTGTATTTATGGACACGACCCAGTCGTTCAGTCTTTTGGTTCTGTATTTATGGACACGACCCAGTCGTTCGTTCTAAATGTTCCATTGCCATTCTGGCTGCAACATTCTTTTACCTTGCTTGCTAGCTAGCCAATTATGGCTAACTTACA
Organism: Oncorhynchus mykiss; assembly: GCF_013265735.2. Taxonomy (NCBI): domain Eukaryota; kingdom Metazoa; phylum Chordata; class Actinopteri; order Salmoniformes; family Salmonidae; genus Oncorhynchus; species Oncorhynchus mykiss. The sequence continues at coordinate 86,708,850 of NC_048576.1, read as the reverse complement.
GTCACGTCAAACAGTGCAAATAATAACAACAGTAGCTGCATTTGTTTAAGCTGTTTTCTAGTGACATGTATTTGGATACATCCATAACAAGAAGCTAATGAGGCACAATTTCGCCTGGCATAGAAAATGTGCTCTCTCGTTAGGACACTGTTTTTTAGAGGAGCTAGACAACAACACAGAAAACACAATAACTTCAAACTAAAGCTGGAAAGACTGCAAAGTAGCTACACTTTGTTTCATTTGACCTTTTTTCAATTGACATTTCTTTGTATATATCCATAAAAATGATGCCAGCTGATTCATGATTTCATTTGGCTGAGAACGCTGCCTGTCTCTCTACTCCCGACTCCCGACCCCTACACATTTATTACTATGGGACAGTTGGAGATCGAATTTGAATATTGAAAATATGTTGCATATGTCGGAGAAACAGACAGTAAGGTTTATACAAATCTCCTCTGTTGAAAACTAAATGTTAATCTAAAAGAAATGTGAGATCATGTCTAGATGCTTTTTACAGTGGAGATCAAATGAACAGGGGGTTGAATACTTATCTAATCAAGATATATTAGTGTTTTATTTTTAATACATTTTTTACAAATGTTAGAATTTTTTCCCACTTTGACATTACAGAGTATTTTGTTTAGATCGTTGACAAAAAAATGACAATTAAATCCATTTGAATCCCACTTTTTACACAACAAAATGTGTTGAATACTTTCTGAAGGCACTGTATTTTTCCATCAAAGGTTTTTATTTTCCTCACAGCATTGCATACAGAGAATCTGTATTGCTTCAAAGTTGTGTTCCTTGCTTCAAAGTTGTGTTCCTTGCTTCAAAGTTGTGTTCCTTGCTTCAAAGTTGTGTTCCTTGCTTCAAAGTTGTGTTCCTTGCTTCAAAGTTGTGCATATTTACAGTTAGTATATATTTGTGAACGATAAAACAAGTGAGTCTACCCATGAGTATGCGCACACGTGTGAGGGATCGTCTTTGCTCATGGGTGTGTGCACATGTGACTGGTGAATGTGCATGCCTTCTAATGTGTGTGAGCGTGCGTCTGCATGAAGAGTGGTTGTGATACATCTTCACGAGCAGGAATAACACAGGAGTAAATACAGGCAGAGACCACTGGAAGAAAAGCAAGAGAGGGAAAGGGAAGGAGTAGGGAGGGAGGGAAGGAGGGAGGAAGAAAGAGAGAGCGGGAGAGAACTGGAGAGAGTGAGAGAGAGGGCGTGGGGGGTTGTCATCGCTCTCTCATTCCAAGCTCTGCAGCAACAACAGCAGCTCTGAAAGTGGAAGAGGGAGGAGGAGGACGAGAAGAGAGGGAGGAAAAAAGTTGGTGGATTTAAAAAAGGGACTCTTGGATCAGTGAGCTGATACCTCTGTCTGCCCCCCACCCCCCACCCCCCGCATGGGCTCCTAATTTGGGATTTGTTTAAAGCGGGAGACAGCGTCTGGGAGACTTTGACTTGCTTGGGAATAAGGGATTCCTGCTCCCTCAGATTCAACCACAAAATGTCTGATTCCACTGTCAATGCTCACTTGGAAGGAATCCTATCAGACTTTGAAGGTTGGTCTTCTCTTTTGGACTCTTCTTCTCCTCTTTTTCTGTCTTCTGTCTTTTCTTTACTGCTCTTTTAGGGAACATCTTCAGTCCTGCATGAGGACACATCATATCCAAACTTTCTATTATATATATTTTTAAATAGAGGGTATTTTTCATTGAGAGTTATATATGTTGAATGTGGGTATTGAAATGGAACATTACATTTGGAATGCTGCCTTTTCAACTTTTCAACTGCTTCTTCAGGTCAACTATTCTCTCTCACTCTCTTTCTGTAGCTGCTGTGAGCTGCGTGTGTGTCAGCCATGGAGGTCATGTGGGCATATGGTGTGTGAGAGAGTGTTCAGTTCAGAGCACAGTGTGCTATTGATTTATAAGCTCTTTATAAGGCTCTCTAAAGGCACTGGACGACTGGCAGGGGAACTCAGAGAGAGGGAGGGAGGGAGGGAGGGAGGGAGAGAGAGAGAGAGAGAGAGAGAGAGACTTGACTTTTTACTGCTCTTTATTGAGACATCCTCACTACAAAAACACAAATCAAACTATTTATACAGGGGAGACACAATAGTACCTCCAGTGAAACCTCACTCCACCCCTAGCAAGAGAGAAGGAGAGGGAAAGAGAGAGATCCCTCTAGAAGAAACTCAGCAACTGACCACGGCTGTGAGAGTAACACCTGGCTCTCTTCTCCCTCCCCCATCCTACCACCACCGTCTCCACCTCTCTCTTTCCCTACGTCCCTCCCTCCTTTTTAGGGGCTTTCTTCCCCATTTCATCTCTCTGCCCCTGGCACAGATGCCCTCTGTCATCCCTCTCCTCCTCTCCTCCTTCTCCTCCTTCTCTTCGTCTCTCAGCGCCTCGTCCATCCTCTGTACGTCTCCAGCCGTGGGCTTTACTGACAGGCTGACACCTCTCCCATGTCCGTGTCTGCCTGCGTACTTCACAAGCACATGCCCATTAGGCACGCATCCACACTTGTCCAGAGCTGATCCCTGTCAACGCCAGGTATCTAGTGGTATGTGCTCACTGCTCACTTCCTGGAACTGCCTGCTGCAACCAGTGGCATACTGATAGTTGAGATGAAGGAAAGGAATACAGGAAGAGGAGAAGAAATGATGAGGAAAGTGAAGAAAAGCTGTCAGATGCTGACTGGAATGCTGTCAAAGCGCTCGTATAAGTCTGTGTTAAAAGCATTGTTCTTTCTGTTGTTGTCAAAGCTAATGAGCTACTGTCTTTTGTGTCACAACTCAATTATGCAGAACATATCTCTGTGTGTGTGTGTGTGTGTGTGTGTAGTAGGAGACTCAGAGGACAGGGTGCTGTGGTAGTAGGAGACTCAGAGGACAGGGTGCTGTGGTAGTAGGGGACTCAGAGGACAGGGTACTGTGGTTGTAGGGGACTCAGAGGACAGGGTGCTGTGGTAGTAGTAGACTCAGAGGACAGGGTACTGTGGTAGTAGGAGACTCAGAGGACAGGGTACTGTGGTAGTATGAGACTCAGAGGACAGGGTGCTGTGGTAGTAGGAGACTCAGAGGACAGGGTGCTGTGATAGTAGGAGATTCAGAGGACAGTGTGCTGTGGTAGTAGGAGACTCAGAGGACAGGGTGCTGTGGTAGTAGGAGACTCAGAGGACAGGGTGCTGTGGTAGTAGGGGACTCAGAGGACAGGGTACTGTGGTAGTAGGGGACTCAGAGGACAGGGTGCTGTGGTAGTAGGAGACTCAGAGGACAGGGTACTGTGGTAGTAGGGGTCTCAGAGGACAGGGTGCTGTGGTAGTATGAGACCCAGAGGACAGGGTGCTAGTAGGAGACTCAGAGGACAGGGAGCTCCCACAGTCTGGTGATGACCTCAGCTATGACATGACCTCAGCTATGACCTCAGCTATGACATGACCTCAGCTATGACCTCATCCTGACACAACCCTGGGTCTACTGACCAGGCCACTGGGGCCTTCAGCTGTTCTCAGCTCAAACTAGTGTGTCCTGCTTTGTTTGATAAAAGTGGTCCGGTGTGACTCAGTTGGTAGATCATTGGTGGTGGGTTGGATTCCCGCTGTGGCCACCCTTACGAAAATGTTTGCATGCATTACTGTATGTCGCTTTGGATAAAAATGTCTGCTAAGTGGCAGACATTGTGAATTAGAATGTATTCTACTTATTTAACCAGGTAGGCTAGTCAGTCATTGGCAGCAGAGAACTGGAAGGAGAAGCGGCCAAAGGAAGAATTGGCTTTGGGAGTGACCAGTGAGATATACCTGCTGGAGCGCGTGCTCTGGGTGGGTGCTGCTATGATGACCAGTGAGCTGAGATAAGGTGGGGCTTTACCTAGCAGAGACTTGTAGATGACCTGGAGCCAGTGGGTTTGGCGACGAGTATGAAGCTAGGACCAGCCAATGTCTGAATATGTGAGTTTGTGCTCTATTGAAGGGGCTCTTAGGTTGATATTATGCTCTGATGTCCTGTAGTACTGCTGCTGAAGATGGCAGCCACCTCAGGAGAACAGCAATGATTTAGGAATAGTCTACGTGAACAAACTAGAGTTAATGTAGGTCCCACTTTGCCTGGCTACCCATTTACATCACTCCAGCCAAACTGACCTTTCTTCTCCACTATGAGTCTGGATTTGCTTCCTTCCACTACAATCTCTAGAATGCGAACACTTTCTGGACGTTCTGATTGGTCCCAGAAACCGAGTGGTTGGACCAGAGCCGGCCTACATGATGACGTTATTATCGTTGATACTCTGACTGGTTAGATTTGTTAGAGACGATCCAATCCGTGATGAATTTGATTTGTACATTTTGAAGTGACACAAACGACCTCTAGGCTGCCAGTTTCAGACTGAATGTATGTCGTGATCGATAGAGCAGGGGAATCCATGGAGGGTGAGGGGTCAGGCAAGGTCCCACTGCTCCAGAGCCATGGAGTGAAGTAGTCCTCCCCCCTCCCCACACACACACACACACACCCACGCACACACGCACCCACCCACACGCACGCACACACGCACGCACATACACACACACACACACACACACACAAACACACACACACACACACACACACACACACACACACATACTCTCTTTCTTTCTGTCTTTTACATTCTCTCTCTTTCTTACAGTCTTTTACATTCTGAGGGCGTTTAGGCAGTGAGAGGAAATTCCAGAGAGAGAGCAGATTTCTGTGGTGGGTGAAATTGTTTGGTAGACAGAGGAGGAGTGGATATCCACACAGCCTGACCTCTCTTCTCTTTACAGAGGAGGAGAGGATATCCACACAGCCTGGCCTCTCTTCTCTTTACAGAGGAGGAGAGGATATCCACACACAGCCTGGTCTCTCTTCTCTTTACAGAGGAGGAGAGGATATCCACACAGCCTGGCCTCTCTTCTCTTTACAGAGGAGGAGTAGATATCCACATACAGCCTGTCCTCTCTTCTCTTTACAGAGGAGGAGTAGATATCCACACAGCCTGGTCTCTCTTCTCTTTACAGAGGAGGAGTGGATATCCACACAGCCTGTCCTCTCTTCTCTTTACAGAGGAGGAGTGGATATCCACACAGCCTGGTCTCTCTTCTCTTTACAGAGGAGTGGATATCCACACAGCCTGGCCTCTCTTCTCTTTACAGAGGAGGAGTAGATATCCACACAGCCTGGCCTCTCTTCTCTTTATAGAGGAGGAGTGGATATCCACACAGCCTGGTCTCTCTTCTCTTTACAGAGGAGTGGATATCCACACAGCCTGGCCTCTCTTCTCTTTACAGAGGAGGAGTGGATATCCACACACAGCCTGGCCTCTCTTCTCTTTACAGAGGAGGAGTGGATATCCACACAGCCTGGCCTCTCTTCTCTTTACAGAGGAGGAGTGGATATCCACACAGCCTGGCCTCTCTTCTCTTTACAGAGGAGGAGTAGATATCCACATAGCCTGGCCTCTCTTCTCTTTACAGAGGAGGAGTAGATATCAACACAGCCTGGCCTCTCTTCTCTTTACAGAGGAGGAGTGGATATCCACACAGCCTGTCCTCTCTTCTCTTTACAGAGGAGGAGTAGATATCCACACAGTCTGTCCCCTCTTCTCTTTACAGAGGAGGAGTAGATATCCACACAGCCTGGCCTCTCTTCTCTTTACAGAGGAGGAGTAGATATCCACACAGCCTGGCCTCTCTTCTCTTTACAGAGGAGGAGTGGATATCCACACAGCCTGGCCTCTCTTCTCTTTACAGAGGAGGAGTGGATATCCACACACAGCCTGGCCTCTCTTCTCTTTACAGAGGAGGAGTGGATATCCACACAGCCTGGCCTCTCTTCTCTTTACAGAGGAGGAGTGGATATCCACACAGCCTGGCCTCTCTTCTCTTTACAGAGGAGGAGTAGATATCCACATAGCCTGGCCTCTCTTCTCTTTACAGAGGAGGAGTAGATATCAACACAGCCTGGCCTCTCTTCTCTTTACAGAGGAGGAGTGGATATCCACACAGCCTGGCCTCTCTTCTCTTTACAGAGGAGGAGTAGATATCCACACAGTCTGTCCCCTCTTCTCTTTACAGAGGAGGAGTAGATATCCACACAGCCTGGCCTCTCTTCTCTTTACAGAGTAGGAGTAGATATCCACACAGCCTGGTCTCTCTTCTCTTTACAGAGGAGGAGTAGATATCCACACAGCCTGTCCTCTCTTCTCTTTACAGAGTAGGAGAGGATATCCACACAGCCTGTCCTCTCTTCTCTTTACAGGGGAGGAGAGGAGCTTCAATGCCTGCCCTGCTCTCAGCTTAAACCCTCTCCTCACTGCCAATGTAGAAGAAGTTGCCTTTAACCACTGATTCAGGGTCAGATATACTCTTATCTCCATTAAAGGTTCAGGCCAGTATTGGCGGTAAAACAATCTGATCTTTGATCATTCTTTAAGTACTTATTTTATGTTACACTAATGGTTGATATGAATAACACAAGTGTTTACTTTGTCATCATATAACAGTCAGTTCTCAGCTATGTTATGCTTTGGGCTATCCCCTCCCCTCAGTGAGTATCTTCCCTCAGCCTGCAGTACAAGCCAATGCTACCGTGACAACTAAATGAAGTGTCAGCCTCTTTTTAGATGCTCAGTTTCTGACAGGCAGGGCAGAAATCAGACCAGAGGTAGAGATTCAAGGTTGTGTCCCATATGGCATCCTCCTATTTGCTATTTAGTGCACTACTTTTGACCGGGACTCATAGGGAATAGGGTACCAATTGGGACATACAACAAGTCTTTCACATACTGTAGAAAACCAGAATTAAGCAAACTGTGATTTAGCTGTGGTTGTTTTTTCTGAATACCCCTCAATTGGTTAGTGCACGTTGTATAAGCTAAAACGTGTCATCTGAACAGACCATATCTAGAGGGGATCATTAGACTGTATGGGAGCTACAGAATTCACACATTCTGGGTGGTTTTCAACAGGGAGAAGGTGTCTGAGACTGTCTAATCAGACAGCTTTTCAGGACACAAAATGAAGTGGAATTAAACGGTTGTGCTTTATGATGATTCACGTTAATGGGATGGCCAATCATGTCCAGTAAAAACACATTGAAAACGTATTGTTAATGTGGTTTTGATTGATTGCTCAATCTTTTCAACTGCTTCCCAAGGCATTTCATCTGGCATTTTGAATCTGACCTGTACAATACATTATAATACAAGCCCACTCAAATAACTGGTTTCTCAACTTAACTATTACATTTTGTGCCAATCTGTCATTGTTCTGCACAGTAGCTTCCCTGACCCCCCTCTATTAGAGAACCCCATTGGAGGACAGCACAGGAAGTGTCCCCTGCCAGGAGCTGAAAGGTCAACCAGCCGTCTCCGTCCTTATCTGCCCTATCAGTTCACCTCTCACGACTAACACAGGTGTCCTGCCTCTGCCGCCATGCTGTGTGTGTTGTAGCTGGAGGCTACTGGAACCAACCGCTGGGGTCACTCCCAGGCAGCGAGAACATAGCGGGCCTTTGTATGTTTTCAGCTACCGCTCTTTGTTATTCTCCCTGTAGAACATGTGGAGTGTAACTTATACTCTGCCCACATACACACACAGACACACAGACACAGACACACACACACACACACACACACACACACACACACACACACACACACACACACACACACACACACACACACACACACACACACACACACACACACACACACACACACACACACACACACAGAGAGACACACACACAGACACACACACAGTCACTCACACAGGCACAGACACACAGACACACACACA